>NW_027222476.1:0-81000 GCF_030179895.1 Drosophila kikkawai | reverse complement strand
TCTTAAAACTAATATAAGTACAAATTCTGCCGTGGATACATGCATTATTAGCTGAGTTGTGAACTTTTTGTTTACAAATTTACAATTGAGTATGCAAATGTATTAGCATTGTAAGAACTAATTAAAATATAAATTCTGAAGTGGATTCAGGCATTATTAGCTGAGTTGTGAACTTTTTGTTTACAAATTTACAATTGAGTATGCAAATGTATTAGACGTGTAAAAACTAATATAAATATAAATTCTGAAGTGGATTCAGGCATTATTAGCTGAGTTATGAACTTTTTGTTTACAATTTACAATAGAGTGTGCAAATGTATCAGCCGTGTAAAAACTAATATAAGTACAAATTCTGCCTTGGATACATGCATTATTAGCTGAGTAATGAACTTTTTGTTTACAAATTTACAATAGAGTATGCAAATGTATTAGCCATGTAAAAACTAATATAAGTACAAATTATGCCGTGGATACATGCATTATAAATTTACAATTGAGTATGCAAATGTATTAGACGTGTAAAAACTAATATAAATATAAATTCTGAAGTGGATTCAGGCATTATTAGCTGAGTTGTGAACGTTTTGTTTAAAAATTTACAATTGAGTATGCAAATGTATTAGCCTTCTAAAAACTAATATAAGTACACATTCTGCCGTGGATACATGCATTATTAGCTGAGTTGTGAACTTTTTGTTTACAAATTTACAATTGAGTATGCAAATGTATTAGCCGTGTAAAAACTAATATAAATACAAATTCTGAAGTTGATTCAGGAATTTTTAGCTGAGTTGTGAACTTTTTGTTTTCAAGTTTACAATTGAGTATGCAAATGTATTAGCCGTGTAAAAACTATTATAAATACAAATTCTGAAGTGGATACAGACATTATTAGCTGAGTATGCAAATGCATTAGACGTGTAAAAACTAATATAAATATAAATTCTGAAGTGGATTCAGGCATTATTATCTGAGTTGTGAACTTTTTGTTTACAAATTTACAATTGAGAGTGCAAATGTATAAGCCGTGTAAAAACTAATATAAGTACAAATTCTGCCGTGGATACATGCATTATTAGCTGAGTTGTGAACTTTTTGTTTACAAATTTACAATTGAGTATGCAAATGTATTAGCATTGTAAGAACTAATTTAAATATAAATTCTGAAGTGGATTCAGGCATTATTAGCTGAGTTGTGAACTTTTTGTTTACAAATTTACAATTGAGTATGCAAATGTATTAGACGTGTAAAAACTAATATAAATATAAATTCTGAAGTGGATTCAGGCATTATTAGCTGAGTTATGAACTTTTTGTTTACAATTTACAATTGAGAGTGCAAATGTATAAGCCGTGTAAAAACTAATATAAGTACAAATTCTGCCGTGGATACATGCATTATTAGCGGAGTTGTGAACTTTTTGTTTACAAATTTACAATTGAGTATGCAAATGTATTAGCCGTGTAAAAACTAATATAAATACAAATTCTGAAGTTGATTCAGGAATTTTTAGCTGAGTTGTGAACTTTTTGTTTTCAAGTTTACAATTGAGTATGCAAATGTATTAGCCGTGTAAAAACTATTATAAATACAAATTCTGAAGTGGATACAGACATTATTAGCTGAGTATGCAAATGCATTAGACGTGTAAAAACTAATATAAATATAAATTCTGAAGTGGATTCAGGCATTATTATCTGAGTTGTGAACTTTTTGTTTACAAATTTACAATTGAGTATGCAAATGCATAAGCCGTGTAAAAACTAATATAAGTATAATTTATGACGTGGATACATGCATTATTAGCTGAGTTGTGAACTTTTTGTTTAAAAATTTACAATTGAGTATGCAAATGTATTAGCCTTCTAAAAACTAATATAAGTACAAATTATGCCGTGGATACATGCATTATTAACTGAGTTGTGAACTTTTTGTTTACAAATTTACAATTGAGTAGGCAAATGTATTAGCATTGTAAGAACTAATTTAAATATAAATTCTAAAGTGGATATATGCATTATTATCTGAGTTGTGAACTTTTTGTTTACAAATTTACAATTGAGTATGCAAATGTATTAGACGTGTAAAAACTAATATAAATATAAATTCTGAAGTGGATTCAGGCATTATTAGCTGAGTTGTGAACTTTTTGTTTACAAATTTACAATTGAGTATGCAAATGTATTAGCCTTCTAAAAACTAATATAAGTACAAATTCTGCCGTGGATACATGCATTATTAGCGGAGTTGTGAACTTTTTGTTTTCAAGTTTACAATTGAGTATGCAAATGTATTAGCCGTGTAAAAACTATTATAAATACAAATTCTGAAGTGGATACAGACATTATTAGCTGAGTATGCAAATGCATTAGACGTGTAAAAACTAATATAAATATAAATTCTGAAGTGGATTCAGGCATTATTATCTGAGTTGTGAACTTTTTGTTTACAAATTTACAATTGAGTATGCAAATGCATAAGCCGTGTAAAAACTAATATAAGTATAATTTATGACGTGGATACATGCATTATTAGCTGAGTTGTGAACTTTTTGTTTAAAAATTTACAATTGAGTATGCAAATGTATTAGCCTTCTAAAAACTAATATAAGTACAAATTATGCCGTGGATACATGCATTATTAACTGAGTTGTGAACTTTTTGTTTACAAATTTACAATTGAGTAGGCAAATGTATTAGCATTGTAAGAACTAATTTAAATATAAATTCTAAAGTGGATATATGCATTATTATCTGAGTTGTGAACTTTTT
Source organism: Drosophila kikkawai (assembly GCF_030179895.1). Classification (NCBI taxonomy): domain Eukaryota; kingdom Metazoa; phylum Arthropoda; class Insecta; order Diptera; family Drosophilidae; genus Drosophila; species Drosophila kikkawai. The sequence continues at coordinate 78,228 of NW_027222476.1, read as the reverse complement.
GTTTACAAATTTACAATTGAGTATGCAAATGTATTAGACGTGTAAAAACTAATATAAATATAAATTCTGAAGTGGATTCAGGCATTATTAGCTGAGTTGTGAACTTTTTGTTTACAAATTTACAATTGAGTATGCAAATGTATTAGCCTTCTAAAAACTAATATAAGTACAAATTCTGCCGTGGATACATGCATTATTAGCGGAGTTGTGAACTTTTTGTTTACAAATTTACAATTGAGTATGCAAATGTATTAGCATTGTTTGAACTAATTTAAATATAAATTCTGAAGTGGATTCAGGCATTATTAGCTGAGTTGTGAACTTTTTGTTTACAAATTTACAATTGAGTATGCAAATGTATTAGACGTGTAAAAACTAATTTAAATATAAATTCTGATGTGGATTCAGGCATTATTAGCTGAGTTATGAACTTTTTGTTTACAATTTACAATTGAGAGTGCAAATGTATAAGCCGTGTAAAAACTAATATAAGTACAAATTCTGCCGTGGATACATGCATTATTAGCGGAGTTGTGAACTTTTTGTTTACTAATTTACAATTGAGTATGCAAATGTATTAGCATTGTAAGAACTAATTTAAATATAAATTCTAAAGTGGATATATGCAATATTATCTGAGTTGTGAACTTTTTGTTTACAAATTTACAATTGAGTATGCAAATGTATTAGACGTGTAAAAACTAATATAAGTACAAATTCTGCCGTGGATACATGCATTATTAGCGGAGTTGTGAACTTTTTGTTTACAAATTTACAATTGAGTATGCAAATGTATTAGCATTGTAAGAACTAATTTAAATATAAATTCTGAAGTGGATTCAGGCATTATTAGCTGAGTTGTGAACTTTTTGTTTACAAATTTACAATTGAGTATGCAAATGTATTAGACGTGTAAAAACTAATATAAATATAAATTCTGAAGTGGATTCAGGCATTATTAGCTGAGTTATGAACTTTTTGTTTACAATTTACAATTGAGAGTGCAAATGTATAAGCCGTGTAAAAACTAATATAAGTACAAATTCTGCCGTGGATACATGCATTATTAGCGGAGTTGTGAACTTTTTGTTTACAAATTTACAATTGAGTATGCAAATGTATTAGCATTGTAAGAACTAATTTAAATATAAATTCTAAAGTGGATATATGCAATATTATCTGAGTTGAGAACTTTTTGTTTACAAATTAACAATTGAGTATGCAAATGTATTAGACGTGTCAAAACTAATATAAATATAAATTCTGAAGTGGATTCAGGCATTATTAGCTGAGTTATGAACTTTTTGTTTACAAATTTACAATTGAGTATGCAAATGTATTAGCCGTGTAAAAACTAATATAAATATAAATTCTGAAGTGGATTCAGGCATTATTAGCTGAGTTGTGAACTTTTTGTTTACAAATTTAAAATTGAGTATGAAAATGTATTAGCCTTCTAAAAACTAATATAAGTACAAATTCTGCCGTGGATACATGCATTATTAGCTGAGTTGTGAACTTTTTGTTTACAAACTTACAATTGAGTATGCAAATGTATTAGCATTGTAAGAACTAATTTAAATATAAATTCTAAAGTGGATATATGCACTATTATCTGAGTTGTGAACTTTTTGTTTACAAATTTACAATTGAGTATGCAAATGTATTAGACGTGTAAAAACTAATATAAACATAAATTCAAAGTGGATTCAGGCATTATTAGCTGAGTTATGAACTTGATGTGCACAATTTACAATTGAGTGTGCAATTGTATAAGCCGTGTAAAAACTAATATATGTACAAATTATGCCGTGGATACATGCATTATTAGCTGAGTTGTGAACTTTTTGTTTACAAATTTACAATTGAGTATGCAAATGTATTAGCCATGTAAAAACTAATATAATTACAAATTCTGAAGTGGATATATGCACTATTATCTGAGTTGTGAACTTTTTGTTTACAATTTTACAAGTGTGCATGCAAATGTATTAGCCGTGTAAAAACTAATATAAATACAAATTCTGAAGTGGATACGGGCATTATTAGTTGAGTTGTGAACTTTTTGTTTACAAACTTACAATTGAGTATGCAAGTGTATTAGCCTTGTAAAAACTAATATAAATACAAATTCTGAAGTGGATACGGGCATTATTAGTTGAGTTGTGAACTTTTTGTTTACAAACTTACAATTGAGTATGCAAGTGTATTAGCCTTGTAAGAACTAATTTAAATATAAATTCTAAAGTGAATATATATGCAATATTATCTGAGTTGTGAACTTTTTGTTTACAAATTTACAATTGAGTATACAAATGTATAAGCCGTAGTAGAAGGATATTGCTGATTTGAGCACAGCTACGCATGACTGCACACGGGGTGGGGGGTCATTAGTCACGCATGACTGCGCGCGAGGGGGGCGCAGGTGTCCTAATTAGCATAAAAAATCAATTAATTATTAGGGGGAAGGGGTTTAGGGTAAGATCCTCCCCCTCATTATTTTACGCATGCATGATCATGTGCAGTTTTGTGTGTTGTTAAGCGTGAGAAACTGATTGGGAGGGGTTAAAGGGATAAGGTGTGTGTGTTCAAGCATGGGAATTTGTGGGATTTTGTGAAGGAGGGAGGGATGAGACATAAGGAATTTGTGAGAATTTGTGAAGGAGGGAGGGATGAGGCATAATGCGTAAGAATTTATTAGGGTTAGTTATTGTGCGTATCCGGCTTGTGTTAATGTGATTCAATTAGGATAGCAGGTGTGTGTGTAAGTCACCCCAGTTATTTAACTTGTATAAACGTGTAATACCTTGTAACGGTTTTGTTTCTGTTGTCATGCGTGAGAATTTGTGAGATCGTGTGGTGGTAGATGGGGTGAGTTCTCATGCTTGTGCCAAGAAATTTCTAGCGAGGGTTGTTGTGAGACTTGCTTACCTGTTGATCTATGAATTTGTGAGATCGTGTGGCTTGTGCCTGAACGGTTTGTACCTGGCCGACTCGTGTGGTGGTGGTGGATGGGAAATGTTCTTATGCTTGTGTGTAGCTTGTGCCAAGAAATTTCTAGCGAGGGTTGTTGTGAGACTTGCTTACCTGTTGATCTATGAATTTGTAAGATCGTGTGTGTGGCTCGTGTCTACCCAGGCCTGCTTGTGTGTTTTAATTGGTGGAAAGTAGATTCAATTAACTTGGCTAAACATGTAATGATATATTTTGTTGTATTCTATTTTCTAGTTATGTGCATATAGGATGAGTATATGTATAACATAAGTGGAGAGTAGATGATGGTATAGAAGGTTATAGATGTGTGTATATGAATATCACCCCCTTAATAGTGAGAAGGTATTCCGTGGGAAAGGGTGGGCGATCGTAAACGTTTAAATTAATAAAGAAAGCATGTGAAAGGAATCGAAGAAATTTGAATATATCCCAAAATATCTTTAAGACTTTCCCACACCGCATGAAAGAAAGAGTTGTGCGCATGTGAGGGTGGATGATCGCAGATGTTTGAATTAATAGAGAAAGCATGTGAACTAAAAGATACATTTTCTAGGAAACGATAAAATATACCCTAAATATCCTTAAGACTTTCCCACACCTTGTGTAACAAAGAGTTGCGTGTAAGGGTGGAGGATCTTAAGTGTTTCAACCCCACCATCCTATGTGTAACATATGTGGATGTTACCTTAAATTAGCATAATTTCGGGGAGCTAACCTTTCTAATAGAAAAGGGATGTGAACAAAAAGAGAAATTTGAAGAACACATAAGAATTTAAACATACCCCCTTAAGACTTTCTCACGCACATTCATAGAAATAAGGAAATGGGGTACTTTCTAAACCCCCAAAAAGTCATCTTGGAAAGTGCATTTCGGGAAATGGTTTTAGTTTAAAAAAACATTCACTCGCGTCAAGATATTTTTCTTCGTCTCGAAAATTTCTCTCGGTCTCCAATAATACATTTTTTGTAAAGTGAAAACTCGACCAAGTGTTTAAAAAATATATATCAAAAAATAAGAAACTGAAAAAAGCAAAGTGAAAGTGGACTGAATAATGTAAATAGTACTGTGTTGTGCTATTGAAATCAGACAAAAAATAATAAAAATAAATAAATTAAAAAACAAACAAACAAAAAGGAAAATTAAAAAAATTATTTAAACTGTTTGTAAATAGTGCTGTGCTGTGCTGTGTTATTAACCAAATCAAAAAAATAAAATAATAAAAACAAACAAACAAAAGGAAAATTTAAGAAATTATTAAAACTGTTTGTAAATAGTGCTGTGCTGTGCTATTCAAAAAAAAAATCGATCAAGTGAATTAAAAAACATAAAATAAAAAAAACAAGAGCAAAAATGTATCGATTCTGTGGAAAGTGCAATATGCCTACAAATTCCTCTGCTGAATGGAATCAGCATGTGCGAACGGAGAAGCATAAAATGAATGCTATTGAACCCGTGGATTCCCGGGTCAAAAAAGTAGCAGATGGATTTCGAGGGAGGATCCTTCACTACCTGTTCGAGAATACGCAGGCAGGAGTGATATTCCCGGCATCATTTCTACGAGAGGCAGGAGACGCATTTCTGCCTCATCTAGCAACAATTTTGGAAAGCTATGCATCCGTAAAAGTTAATTTTGAACTTTTCGGTTTGTATAAGCTATTAAAAGATGAAGAGGAGTGTATGGAGATGAAGTCATTTCAATCGAAAATGACAATTCTCTCCATGCACTCAGACATTAACAATGAATATGAGGAACACGCGGAGAAAATAATTGGAAAAATGGATGAGTTCCAAGAGAGGGATAGTGGATGGACATTGGTCCACATCACTCGGCTTGAGATGAACGTGAACCAATATTCACCAATAAGAGGATCGTCATTTATCAAGCTACCCAAGGCACTGGAAAATAAAACATCCATTGTGAATGTGAAAAACTTGAACGATGAGTTTTGTTTCAAGTGGACGATAATTGCGGCAATCATGAACAGACCAACCAATCGGAGTAGATGTAGCGGGTACAGGGCTAACATTGATGATGATGTTATCACCCTCCAAAACGGATACCAACTGGATTTCAGTGGATTGGAGTTCCCTCTCAACCCCCGACATATAACGGATTTTATGAAAAAAAACCTGGAGCTGAGCGTATCTGTTTTTGGATATGGTGATGGACTAATTTATGGACCCATTTTTTACCCACCTGAGGTGAAACCCCGTCACATAAATATGCTGCTTTTGGAGGAAGGAAATAAAGCGCACTACACATGGATCACAAATCTTTCAGGGTGAGTCTTATTTATTATTTTTATTATTTTCCTATTTTATTATTATTATTATTTTTTTTTTTTATTTCTATTATTTTATTATTTAATTTTTATTTTTGTATATATATTTTTGTATATATATATATATATTTTTTTATTTTTTTTTTTATTCCGTCCCTTTTTTAAAATTTTCTGTTCGCCTTTTGTAAAATTTTCTGTTCACCTTTATATATGGTTAAACGTTAGGGGATTTTAGCTAATAGCTTATTTTTTATTATTTTTTGTTTTAGTTTTGTTTCCTCTCAGATGGGGAGAGGCGGAAGAAGGCAGTGGTTCTGTAATAGATGCCTAAACTATTCCTTAACTGAGGAAGCCGCCAAACATCATTCTGAAGTGTGTAGCAAAATAGTTTCCAGACTGCCCCATCCGAAGAACGCCACCCTCCGCTACACGAATGTTCATAAGGAGGTTAAGGCACCATTTTCAGTATATGCTGACTTTGAAGCTATACTGCAGCCTGATGAGAAGGCTATTAGTCAAAAACTATTTAAAATAAATACACATGTGCCTATAGCATATGCATATTATATTAAGTGCGCGTATGATGATAGTTTAAGTAAGATTGAAATTGAAACGACCTTAGAAGCAGGGCAAAATTTTGTGAATTCACTCATTACAAATTTAAAATTTATTTATTCAAATTATATTTCAAAAGAAGTTCCCATCCAAATGTCTGTGGATGAGGAAGAAGAATTCCAAAAAACTGATAAATGCCATATCTGCCATAGTCCCCTTTTATTAGATAGGGTGAGGGATCATTGCCATTTTACTGGTAAATTCAGAGGTGCTGCACATAATGCATGCAATTTAAAATATCAAGTCCCGGATTTCATCCCAGTTTTTTTCCATAATTTCTCCAGGTATGATTGTCATTTATTCGTGAAAGAATTGGCTCTCATACCTGGAGAAATGAGTGTTATTCCATCAAATAAGGAGCACTATATTTCCCTCTCAAAAACTATAACTACTGATGATGGGGGAAGTTTTCAGATTCGCTTCCTTGATTCTTTCCGCTTCATGTCGTCCGCCTTAGACACACTTGCATCAAACCTAGATGATGATCAATTAGTAACAACGAAAACCTTCTTTGAAAATCAGGAAGAATTTTCTTTGATGAGGCGTAAGGGTGTATTTCCTTATGAATATTTAGATTCAGTTGAGAGGCTATCAGAAACTTCTTTACCTCCCCGAGAAGCATTCTATAGCTCCCTAACAGAAACTAATTGTTCGGAAGAAAATTATACTCATGCACAGAGGGTTTGGGATAAATTTTCATGTCAAAATTTAAAAGATTATTTGGAATTGTATTTGAAAACAGATGTCTTGTTAATGACAGATGTTTTTGAAAACTTTCGAAATATCTGCATGAAAATTCATTCATTAGACCCTGCGCATTTTTACACCTTACCTGGTTTATCATGGGAGGCCATGCTAAAATATACCGAAATTGAGCTAGAACTGTTAACAGATATAGATCAATTAAAATTTCTACAATCGGGCATTCGTGGTGGTCTCGTGCAATGCGTAAATCGATATTCAAAAGCTAATCATAAATATTTGGATTCTTATGACGATAAAAAAGAATCCCAATATTTATCATATATTGATGCCAACAATTTGTATGGATGGGCCATGTCCCAACCTTTGCCATATGGAGGATTTGAATGGGTATCAAGGGAAACCCTTGATAATATAAATATATTAGAGCACCCAGATGATTCTGAATATGGCTACATGTTAGAGGTAGATTTAGATTATCCGTTTAGCTTGCATGAGACTCATAATGACTTACCATTTTGTTGTAGTAATCAGCTACCAACACCATCATCTAAAGTAAAAAAATTAATTGCAGATCTAAAAGATAAAAATAATTATATAATCCACTATAGAAATTTGAAACAGTGCTTAGAATGTGGATTACAATTAAAAAAAATTCATAGAGGTCTTCGCTTCTTCCAAAAACCTTGGTTGAAGAAATATATTGATCTTAATAATTTTCATCGTACAAATGCTAATAATACATTTGATAAAAATTTTTATAAATTATCCAACAATGCGGTATTTGGAAAGACCATGGAGAACGTTGATAAACGCGTTAATATTAAATTAATTTCAGAATGGGAGAGTGCAACTCCAAATGATTCTCCTGGTCGTAAAAGAGATTGCGCCCGTTCACTGATTTCCAAATCTAACTTCCATAGTCTGAAAAAATTTTCAGATCATTTTTATGCATTTCAAATGAACAAATTAAATGTTTTATATAATAAACCATTATATTTAGGTTTCTCAATTTTAGAAATTTCAAAATGGAAGATGTATGATTTTCATTATATTTATATGAAACCGAAATTTAATGAAAACATACAATTGAATTATATGGATACAGATTCATTTATATATACCATCAAAACTGATGACTTCTATAATGATATTAGAAATGATATAGAGTCATATTTTGACACATCTGAATTTCCAGATAAAATTGCTGAAACGTATAATTTTCCTAAAACCAATAAAAAAAAGTTAGGGTTTTTCAAAGATGAACTCAATGGGAAACCTATGCTCGAGTTTGTTGGTTTACGCTCGAAAATGTATTCATATAAATTTAGTGATGGTGATGGTAGCGCTGAAAAGACAATAAAAAAATCAAAAGGTGTCAAACGAAGCGCGATAGAGAAAATAGACTTTCATGATTATAAAAAGTGTTTGCTTTCCGAGGAGTCTGTGATAGGGTCAATGGCAATGTTTCGATCATCAAATCATGTAGTATCTACTATTAGGTGTAATAAAATTATACTTAATAGTAAAGATGATAAGAGAATTATAGATTCTAATAAAATGGGTACTATGGCATATGGGCATTATAAAATAGAAGAAAAAGATTTAGAATGTAAAATAGCTGAATTAGATGTAAGTATTTTCGAATGGAATGAGAAAATAAAAAAAATTGAAAATTGTACAAATAGGAGTAATTTAGAACAAAAAAAATTAGAAGAATATTTACAAAAAAGAGAGGAAGACCAATTTAAATTGGAAGTCAAGGAATTAGAACAAGACCTATTTATAATAAGAAAATCTGATGATTTTAAATAAAAAGTATTTAGATAATATATTATAATAAACAAGTACAATTTTATTTAACTTTGTGAAACATGTAAAAACTTAATTCTAAGAACAAATATGTATTTTTTTTAACAATATTAATTTTTTGAACAATAAAAATGATTAGTTTTATTTATATTCATTATATATTTTTAAGAACAATTGTATATTTTCTTAATCAATTTAAAAAGTTAGTAATAATAACAATTTTAGAAAAAAAAAAAATATTTTTATTTTTAAGTAAAGAAACAATATAAATTTCAAAAAAAAATTTTTTAATAATTTGATTCATTTCATTATTGGTGGGAAATTCTTCTTTTGGATCTAATATATTAGATTTCACAATTTGGGTGTAATTAGTTAATCCTCCCTCCATTAAAATTACATCATTTTCGTTTTGGTTTGTATCATCAACAAATGGAGGGGGGAGGGGGTTTTCATCTTCTTGGTCTATATATAAAGGTAAGATTTGTTTATAATTTTCAACCCCGCCTTCCATATAAATAAGTTCATTTTCATATAGCCGTCCTGCTTCTTCTTCTTCATCTGCGTCTACATAAAAAATCCCTTCTTCACTGATTAGATTATTTTCCAAAGCCTTCTCTGTAAACAAAATTAAATAAATAAAAAAATAATTAGGAAATATTCAACTATATAAAAAAAAAAAAAAAAAATAGAAAATATATAAATACAAATTTAGTTCACTCACCTTTTTCATTCATATCATTTCCCCTATCTATAGAAAAATAAAAAGAGAAGAAAAGAGAAGAAAATAAAAGAAAAAAAAAATTAGTATAATATTTCAAAATTGAAAATAAACATAAATTTAGTTTACTCACCTTTTTTATTAGTTGTATCATTTTGAATCTTGTTTTTCTCCCAGTCATAACCTTCACTAAATTTTATATTCTGGAAGAGAAATAACTTTTTACCTATGAAATTTCATCATTAAGTATTGATTGGAACTCATCAATGTTTTTAACCTTTGTCTCATCGTTCGAAATCTGGGTTTCTTTTCTATTTAAATAATCATCTAACAGTCTATCTGCTATATTCCTCTTTTTTAAATATATTGCATTTATTTGCTCTGCCTCATCATTTCTAATTTCCCGCACTTGTGGTTCATCACTTAAATAACCATCGTTAATATCCTGATACCTGTTTTCTGTTGCAATTTGATGATCTGCCTCGCTCGAAATCTGTGTCCTAATTTTCTCGTCTTTCTTTCTCTCATTAACAAGAGCCTCTTGTGTTAACGCCTCAGCAAATTCAAAACAATTTATTCTAAGTGTTGATGGAGGAATATGATTTATTTTTTTATTGTCAGTATTTGAGGTGTGAGCTAATCTAGATCTATAGTGACATTTAATACCCACCTTGCCATTTGAATATGAAATAATAAAATATCTATTAGCCCCTCTGTGACCTAAATCGAAATGACCACCTATTTTTTTCTCCTGGGCTATTAATTTTTGCTTAAAGTTTTCTATTAATTTTTTTTTGGTTATGGCTATATCTGTGCTATTCATAGTTGAACTATTTTTTAATCTACGCGTCGTGTTTCTCTTCACTGGTATGCGACTTACATTATCCTCATCATTATCGGGTATCCCCAACAAGATCTTAAATGAAGAACTATCATCCGTAGAAGTTGAAGTAACAGCTGAAGTTGATGTTTTCCAATGTAAGAATAGTTGGGAACTGATCTGGACCGAAAATTCATTCGCCCTTTTCACATTGAGAACGAGCAGAGAAATTAAACAAAACATAGACATTCACATGCACATACAAACAATTATCAAGATTTTTCTTCGGTTTGTATATAGAAGGCACTGCTCGCCACGCACTATCAGCCGCATACCACACACGCATATACACAGAGTATATTCCACATCGCCCTCCACGCACATCGCCCTCAACGCACATCGCCCTCCACGCACTATCCGTCACGCATTAATTATAGAATTTCGTTTTTATGGACCCAGCTATCTTCTGACTTTGGAAAGCCTAGCCAGCGCACAAGCACACGATCCCCCTTCCGCTTCAAAATCTTCTCGACGAGATAAGTGTGGGGGAAATTTTTTTTTTTTTTTTTTTTTTTTTTTTTTTGGCATAACATTAAACAAGATTTTATTAACGTTGATCAACCAACCTAATGGCTATAAAACGTTGGTTATAAATATGAACAAAACAATAACATGGCACTTAACAGAAACGGAAACAAATTAACAAATTTTTAATGACAAGTGGAAAAAGCTAGTTACTGCTTTAATACTCGCGAGGTATGTCTTCCTCTTGTCCAGAGATCGGCGGGATGTCTACGTTTGAGCCTTCTTCTGACTGACGTGTTGGCCAATGAAGCCGCTAGGCGATTGGTGTGAGCAGTGAGACGTTCGTTATACCGACTTGAATGCCGGTTGATCTGCTCCCTGATAGAGGGAATGTGGAGGTCACTTGCCAAGGCTTTATTTCTAACGTACCAGGGGGCATTAGCAATCAAGCGCAGCGCCCGGTTTTGGACTCTTTGCACCTTCATGACGTTCGAGTCAGAAGCCATGCCCCACAATTGGATGCAGTAAGTCATCGAAGGCACAACAATTGACTTAAATAGCAACATTTTGTTGCCAAGGCTGAGCTTGCTCGTTGGTCTAAGCATCCAGTTGAGCTTTTTAAGTTTAGCACGACAGGAAGCTGCTACCTTCGTTGTGTGTTGCTTCCAGGTGAGCCGCTTGTCCAGGATCAGACCCAAGTACTGTGCCTGAGGTGCTTGTGGGATGGCGATGTGATGGAGATCAACCCTAGGGAGGATCTTTCCATTAAGGGTGAAGTTGCAGTGCTGCGACTTTCTATTATTTATAGAAATATTCCACCTGTTGGTCCACTTGCCGTATGAGTCCAGAAATTCCTGGGTGATCCTTGAAGCTTCGTTTCGACAAGGGGAGTTAACAAGGAACGCGGTGTCGTCAGCATAGGTGGCCAGAAGTGTCCCCGGTCCATTAGGGCTTGGTAGGTCTGAAGTGAACAGAGTGTACAGTACTGGGCCCAGGACACTTCCCTGCGGAACGCCAGCACGAACCATACGAATGCTTGCTCTTTCCCCTCTCACCTCAACCATAAAACTACGATCGTGCAGGTATGACTTTAAAAGCAGGAATTGGCCAGTCGGTAGTAGAGACTTCAACTTATAAAGTAAGCCATTATGCCACACGCGATCAAAAGCTTCCTTGACATCAAGAAAAATAGCAGAGCTGTATTGCTTGTTTTCAAAAGCATTTAAAATGTGCTGGACGACTCGATGTGCTTGCTCTGGGGTCCCATGATGCTGCCTAAAACCAAACTGGTGGTTGGGAATGGCTTCCTGAACGCTTCTTACTCCCATTATTCTAGTAAGGAATATTCTCTCGAAAATCTTAGAGAAGGTGGGTAGTAAGCTTATCGGTCGGTATGACTCAACAAGGTTCTCCGGTTTACCAGGCTTTGGTATCATCGTTATCACAGCACACTTCCATTGAGAGGGGAAGTGGTGGATACGAAGCATGGAGTTAAAAAGGAGAACAAGGAACAAGATTCCCTTTTTAGGCAAAGCCTTGGCAATTCTGCTGTCAATGCCATCAAATCCCGGCGCTTTACTGGGATGTAACTTTCGAATATGAAGACAAACTTCTTCTGGGCTTACATGTTGGATCGGAGCCGCTTCAGGGGAGGGGGCATTTATGAAGGCTAATGTTTCTTCAACATCCTCGGGGTTCGCGAGGTCGAAAGGCTGGAAGCGCTTCTCTAGTTCATCCGCAAAAGCTAGTGAAATCTCTGCATCAGACCTGCACCATGTATCGTCAGATTTCTTAATGGGGATCTTTCGGATGGGCTGTCGCTTAATATTCCGGGTACATTTCCAGAGGTTAAAGCCGTTCGATTTGGTGGGGTCAGCGTTGAGGAGCATCTCATCAAAATATTCACGCTTTGTCTCATACAGAAGCTTTTTGAGATCGTTTTCGGCGCGTCGATATGCGGCTTTGTCGACTGGGTCTTGGGATCTCATATATCTGCGCCGAAGGGATCTCTTCAACCTTACTAGATCCATAACCTCAGGTTTTAAAAGAGCCTGAGGTGGGTTAGATGAGTTCGGTACTTGTCCACAGGTTGAGGCCTCGGCAGCGGTATGAATATTTCGTATAAATATCTCGACAGCGTCGTCTATATCGTCCGGAGAGTTTAACACCATGTTGAGGTTAACAAGCCGGTTAACTGTAGCTTGGAAGCGTGGAAGGTTCGCATTTCGAGGCAGGATGCGAGGCCTATGGCAAATTTTCTGCGCAGCAACTCTTAATTTTATTATTAATGGGATGTGATCAGAGCTAAGCTCAAAATTTTCTGAGATGGTGAGGCACTCAGGTCGTATCCCACTGTAGACAGCAAAGTCAATAGCTGTTGGAGTTCTTTGGCTATGAGGATAGTGCGTAGGCCCTCCAGTTGCAAGGACCTGGACATTAGACCTTTGAACTATGCCGGCGAGTGCTCTTCCGCGGGTAGTTGAGTTTCGAGACCCCCAAAGGCGATGATGAGCATTCCAGTCACCTGCGACGATGAAGTTCCTTCCAAGATCGTCAAAAAGTTTTTCGAAGTCGTCAGCAGAACATTGAAAATTTGGTGGACAATAGATGGACGCAATAGCAGTTTCGCCATGATCAGTTTTAACTTTAACTGCTACACATTGTAAATTTGGACTTTGCATACTGTAGAACTGGTAATATTGAAGACAGGATTTTATAATAATTGCTGAGCCACCGCGTTTTCGATCGGCAGGATGAGTAGCTTGATGGATATCGTACCCGTGCAATTTGTAGAACGACCTTGAGCAAAAGTGTGTTTCACTGACCAGCATAATATCAATATTATGACCTTGCACAAATAGCTCCAGCTCAAGGGCTTTGTTGGCAAGTCCGTCAGCGTTCCACACACCAATGTTAAGGCCAATTTGACTCATTGTTGGACTATATTAGCAGGGAAAAATCCAGAAACTGCTTGTGCAGTTCCTGGAGAAGTTTGTGGTAGGAGTCTAGAGACAAGACCCATCATCGACACCATCATTTGGAATAATTTGTCAAACTGGGCGACAAGGACCGAAATTCTTTCGTTCGATTGCAAGAACATTTGCTCTTGGCGTTGCCACTGATGGTCGTTGAAAGATTGCTGCGAGCTGCGTCGCTGTTGTTGAGGGAAAGACTGCTGCTGTTGTTGTTGTTGTGAATGCTGCAGCTGGTGCTGTTGCTGCTGTTGGTGCTGCTGCTGTTGCTGCTGCTGCTGTTGGTGCTGCTGCTGCTGCTGCTGGTGCTGCTGCTGCTGGTGCTGCTGCTGCTGGTGCTGCTGCTGCTGGTGGTGCTGCTGCTGGTGCTGCTGCTGCTGGAGCTGCTGCTGCTGGTGCTGCTGCTGCTGGTGCTGCTGCTGGTGGTGCTGCTGCTGCTGACGAGGGGGTTCCTTTTGGTGGCGTAGCTGACTTTTCTTACTATTGTAGCTGCCCAATGGGGGAAATTGTTGACTCTGCAGGACATTCATAGGAGCATGGTGCTGGGGGCGACTAACTTGCCCACGAACTGCGTTAGCGTAGGAGCTTGAAGTTACAAGGTTAGACCGAACTATTGGATGAGCTGGCTGTTGGGGAACGGTGCTGCGAGGAGTTGTGACACTTTTCCGTCGATTAGCAACTTGCTGATAAACGAGGCAGCCTTTATAGCTAGCTGTATGGTCTCCGCCACAGTTTACACACTTCACTGGGTGAAGATCCTTTGAGCAGGCCTCCACACCGTGTTGCAGACCGCATCTGACGCAGTTGAAAAGCTTTTGGCAATGATTTTTTGTGTGTCCAAAAGCTTGACACCGGTGGCATTGAACAACATCATCCTTTTTGTAGGGGAGTTCAACTTGAACCCGTTGCCGACAAAGCGTTTTAATATCATGGATTTCTTTGTTATTTGTCGCTGGTTCCAGTTCAACAAAAACTAAGTTAACGAACTTGGTTTTGTCGAAGCGGCTTCTGGGCCTGTTAACAAATCGAACCGTGTGACCAGCCGATGTAAAGCTTTCCTTTATGTTTTCATCCGGGACAGAATGATGGACACCACGGATGACAACTCGATAAGACCTTTCTTCTTTCAACTGCCAAGAATGGAAAGGCACTTTTTTAAGAGTCAGGGATTTTGTTATAGCTCTGTATGTATCAGAATCAGCAGCTAAGATGGAAACAGAGTTGTTGGAATGACATTTTAGGGAGTATTTGGTCGGGTCAACGATTTTGTCTGTGGATCTGATAAGTCCGTTCAGATTCTCACAGTTATCAACCACAATCGGAGGTGGTTTGTGGGTGGATAAATGTTCCTGACTCCCAGGCCGGCTGAGATTGTTGTTGTTGCTTCCGGCATTGTTGGTAGAGCTTAAGCCGGTTGAAGTACTAGCTATTGCTGGGTCTTCGGGGCTGACTGCTTGAGGACCTTCGATGTCTGTGTCCATGTCTGACAGTTCATCGAATTGGTTGGTAGAAGTATTAGGGCTATTGGAATTTTTCAGAATTTTGGTGGCTGAGCTCGGTGATCCGGAGACGAGACGGCGTTTGTTGTTCGCCGATCTAGGGGTCCACCAGTCTTCATCGTCGCCATTTATGACTGCTAGCTCTGGTTCTACATCAATGTTTGATATTGGTGCGGTGTTGACGGAGGAGGAGGCGGCAAGTCGCCGGCTGAATTCGGCTAATGAGCAATTAAGTGCCTCACTCATTTGTCGTTGCTGCCGAGCCACGATCTCGCTGATGTTTAGATCTTCTTCGGTGTCCGAAAGATTAGACATTATGGACTGCTTTACTGACTTGTTGGATAAATAGGTCCTTTATCCGACCTCCAAAAAGAAGAGCGTAGCCAAGTGGATAAGACGCAAGCCCCGCAGTCGGGCGGCACCCAGAACAAATGCGACTGTCTTTTGGTTTCACTTGGATTTCGCGATTGGAACAAACAACGGAAAGTAAGGGCACTGACACCACGACCTTAGAGGTCGGATTTGGAAAAGCAATAGCTTTTGCCACAGAGGTGGACTTGTCCATAGATTCTTCACAATGAAGTTCGCAGCGAAGCAAAAATGCGTTTGCACTTCACGAAAACATGAGAAATTTATTTATTTTTTTGTAATTTTCCCTTTTTCTTTTTTAATAGCCGAAAACACGCCCGATGCCTTTGACAGCTAACGCAAAGCTGGGGGGGAACAAAGTCTTTTTTATTTCTTGGGCATAGAAACCGCCTTCTATAGGGGTCCCCTTCAGATCTTCAAGTAAATAAGTGGTGGGGAATGTACCGCTATGTACCCCTTTGTGAATACATGTTTATATTTACTTATGCGTAAAAATTCCCCTTCCCGTAAATTTTTCTTATTTAAAAATACTTTTCGGTGATTGTAGACCGTTGATAAAAGTTGTTTCTCATTAGACGCATTGACGTCAATTGGTTTCATTTTTATTGTTCTATGCTTCCTGTTGTTGTAAATATCAATTAAGTTTTTATACATCTGAATCCATGTATATTTTCCATTGAAACTAAACTCACGCCATATAAGTTCTTTTAATGTTCTATTAAAACGTTCCACGATCGATGCTTTAAGAACGCTAAAAGTTGAGTAATGATGAATTTTAAATCGCGTCATTAATTCTTGAAATTGTTTATTATAGAACTCATTTCCATTATCTGTTTGTAAATTCTTGGGTGTCCCTCGACTAGACTTTAAAATGTTTAGCATAGCTTTGGTGACATCTGGTGCATTTTTTGATTTCACCGCCTCTCCCCACGCGAACTTCGAGAAACAGTCTATCACCACTAATAAATATTTATAGCCTTTGTTGACAGTGGCATAAGGCCTCATCTCAACTAAATCAGCTTGCCATAAATCATTAATTCCTTTTACTATCACTCGACGTCGTGGGAAGTTTTTTAATGTGGGGCGATGTAATTCATTCACAATATCTCGCTTACTCATATTTTAATTTTATTCGGGATGAATGGTGTTCGCTCCTTAGATATTGTTTCACTTTTTAATATTGATTGCGGGTGAATTATATAGCTGAAAATACTATTTTCTATTTCATCAATTTGCATTATTATTTCACGAAGATTTTTCTTTAGATAATCAATTTTTGAAGAAATTTCATTCACTTTGCTCTCAACATGATTTATTCGGGGTTTTACTTTAAAAATTGACTGTTTCTGTGGTTGATTGGAAATTACAGTAGATATATTTGTTAATACTTTTCTTGTTTCATCATCAACATAATTCTTTGTTACTACATCATTTTCATGGATGGGAGATAAACAATTTTTAAATCTTTTTCTCTGAAGATTTAAATTACCATCAGAGTCAGTGAGTAAGCTTTGAAATTTGATTACCCCCTTTTTAATCTCCCTTGAGTACTCTCTCTCAATTAAAAAACATCCAAACTTGTCGAGTTTCATTATTATTATAAATATAAAAGCTGAAGGAATGGTATATTTAACTTTCAACTAAATCAGTTTTCGGATCTCTTTCACGGTGTGCGAATGGGCTTTTTTTAAGCAAAGTTCCTTCTATTTCCACCTGTTGCGTGCGAAGATTTGGTGGTGGTGGGTTTTTTGAGTTTATAAAACTATTAATATTTTCAATTTGATTAATTATGTTGTTCATCAAGATATCTATATTTTCTAATTGTGTAATCATTTTTATTGCTTTACTCTCCAACTCTGATACTCTTTTATTTCGATTCTCAAATGATTTGTCAATCGATTCCATTTGTAGTAATTTAACATCGTCAATTTTCTTGTCTACATATAGTTTAATGACTAAGTCATTACCATTTATTGGTTGTGAAGAGTTTTTTATTCTTTTTCTCTGTACATTTATATGGCCATCAGTATCAAGATAAACACCCGTGAGACTTTCAAGCTCCCTTTTGAAAAGTGAGGAAAATTCTCTATCATTCGAAAAATGACCAAACTTGTCAATTGACATTTTAATATTAATTAAAAATTATAAAGTGTCTTCTATTTTATTAATATATTATTTTTTCTTCTCGCAATTCTTCTATTATCGATAAAATCTCATTAGAATGTCCATTATGTCCAGCAGCTTTTGAACTCATTAAAAGCTGTAACCTCTCTACAAGCTCGTTTAAGTTGTTCCAATAAATATATCTAGGTTTCGTTTGTTGAAGCTTCATATATGCTGACCCAGTATATTTTCGAGTGGGTGAGACAGCTGATGTCATAAGAGGTCTAATAATTGATGAATATTTCTTCGAGCGATTTCCTTTTAATTGCCCGTCGGGTTCATAGTTTCTTTTGTGAGCACTTGTCTCAATTAAAATTTGTTTATATATTTTTAAATCATCTTTAGTATAGTCACGAGGTGCGTTATGAAAAATTAGTGAGTATAGACCCTGTGTTAAGGTCCATGAGTTTCCACTCTCCAATTCCATTTTATTTTTTTGAATTTTAAGTGCACTATTACCTAACATCAATATATTATTTTCTTTTCGAGGTCCGTAACTATTGTCTAGATGCTTTTGTTTCTTTAAATGACTAATGTTGAGATCGTATTCCACTCCTTTTTCTTTATTTACATTTTCTTGATCTTCTTCTTCTTCTTTTTCTTCATCTTCTTCTTCTTCTTCATTTGAATCAGAATCAGAATCAGAATCAGAATATCTTTCAGAATCTTGTGAAAAAAATTCATCTTCGCTTTCTTTTTCGCTCACATACTGTTTTCTCGCGACATGATGCTCCTCCTCTTTCTTTATCAATGATTTTTTCTCAGGTACATTACCATCATTGGAATTTTTAAATTTCTTATTATCAGCAAGAATTGCATGTAAAGGCGCTGTAATTGGCTTAAAAGTTTCTTCTAAATTTGAAGCATTCTCATTTTTCATTTGTTTTAATTCATTGAACTTTCTTTTTAAAATATTTCTACTCTCTGTCAACTGTTTTAAGACTTGACGTTTCATTGCTCTAGTTTTCTCAGACACTCACTTGATACTGTGAGAAATGTAAATGTAATTAAATATTTATAACAAATTTATTTGTGTTTTTTGAAGAAAATTTATTTTTATTATTGCAAATATATAGCTTAAAAGTATTAAAAATGTATACATTTTTTTATGATTTCACAACTTTATTTAATTCCAAGTACAAATTATTATCATCCTTTTTCAAAATATAAAAACGGTTATCCTTTATAATGTTGATTGTTGCATCATCTAAGGTTGAGTAGCGCTCCGGTAAGTATAAAATATACTCCTCAAGTTCAAGAGCAAGGGAAGTTCCATAGCTGGTTTTTTTACGTTGAGCATTCATAATCGGGTAAAAGCAATTTGTTTTCATCTTGTTCTTGGTGAGTAGAGGTTTGGCCATCTTTCCATTGAAGTCCTTAATAACTTTCATTACCATTTCCGGGTTGGTCATATTGCAGATGATTCTTGTTTTTTTCTAATTGATGGAAAATAAATGGAAACAGATTGTTGTTATTATATAGTTTAATAGTTGTTTAATTGTTGTTAATATGCAGTTAATAGCTGTTCTTACCTGTTTTTTTAGCAGTTAATTGTTGTTAACATGCAGTTAATAGCTGTTCTTACCTGTTTTTTAGCAGTTAATCAACTGTTTTTTCCAGGCTGTTTATAGATGTTGTTGTTTGTTGTTTGTTGTTTGTTGTCTGATTTTTAACTTTGACTGTGTGTTAAAATCATTTTCACACCGATTTTATAGTCGAGAGTAGAACAACCCTCTCAATTTTTGAAGACATTCTTTCATTTTAAATTCGGGAGCAGACCAATCAGAGAAGAGCATAGTTGAGACATAGGGTGGGTTTGAAACGATCTCAGAGAAAGTATTCTAAGATCTCACCCAACCATGAGGCAAATAGTTAAAAATAGGGTGGGTTTGAAACGATCTCAGAGAAAGTATTCTAAGATCTCACCCAACCATGAAGCAACTAGTTAAAAAATAGGGTGGGTTTGAAACGATCTCAGAGAAAGTATTCTAAGATCTCACCCAACCATGAAGCAACTAGTTAAAAAATAGGGTGGGTTTGAAACGATCTCAGAGAAAACTAGAGAAGAGTGTAGACCAATCATGAGTTGATAGAGAGTAAAAATTGTAGAGACAGGTGTCCACAATTGTTTGTGTTAAAGGCTTGCTTTCTATCATAGTTATAGCTAATATTATTCTCCAAGTATTTCACAACTTCTTTTGGTGGTTGTAAATTTCCAAAACTATCAAAGTAGTGTATATTTTTTTTATTTTTATTATAAGCTACCCAATGTGTACCATTTGATGAGGCATCGCCTAGGTTTATAATTCCTGATTCATGAATCCAAGGTGATTTCGGTAGTGAGTCTCTCATAAATACACCTCGAAAATGAGGAATATATTTTTGAGCAAAATCTAAAATTTCAAAATTTGAAAGTGCCTTCTTGGGTAGCTTACTGATTAGTTTTTTTGATTTCCTCTAAATGGGTTAAGATATAATCCATACCCTTTTCTATAAGGTTTCAGAAACATACCTTCACCCACACTAATACTTTCCATTTTTTTATTATGACGTTTACTCTCTTCTAGTTGTTTTTTACTCGTTGATGCATTATTGATGGCTTTAGCAATAGCTGCGCTGCCAGAAGCAACACTACCCAGTGCACTAAGTGCAGTCAAAATGGGGACGAGTGGTAAAAAACCACCAACTTTGGGTACATTAATTATGCGAGGAATCTTTATTTTTTTCTTATTGCGACCAATTGATTTACTCACTGCTTTGCGTGCAACCTTAATAGCACTCATGAGATCTAATGGTTTCTGTTTTTTCAATGCTCGCATTCCTGTTTGAATAACATTTGAGAATGTCTTAACCTTTCCTCCCCTTTTCCTACACTTCCTCTTCACTCCCTTCTTCTTCTTTTTCATACCCATTCCGAATTTCTTTTTAGTTTTCATGATATTTGTGACTAAGTATGCAGCAGTTTTTTCACCCAAACTACTATCCCTTGAAGTAACACGATCCCACGCTTTATTTATTAAAACTGCATCTGCCTTGTGACGGTCACTTAACTCCTTGTGTTGTGAATATGCAATATCATGAGTTCTACATGCCTCATCTAATTGATTTATTCCACGATCTCCGCGATCCAATCTCTGTTTTAACTTTGTACCAGGTCCACAAAAATTATAACCAGGAATATGTGCTTCAAATGGAAGCGTGTTAATTATTTTGTTAATAATGCCACTACCTCGCTTCAAGTTTAAATTCTGACTGCGATAATTATAAAAACTTTTAACCATTTTATATAATGTTTAATCAATGAGCATTTCTCGGTGAATGAACTACATTATACATGTGAATATGCGTTTAATACGTCAAAAACAACAGATTTGTATTAGGGACATAGAGGGTGGTCATGACTCATTTAAAAATTCATCACCACGGCATAGTCTACTATTACCTGATACTATCCGAGCTCTGATTGTTGGATCATCGAGCTGTGGGAAAACCAATATTCTAATTAATCTTTTGGAAAGCCCGAATGGTCTAAAATTTGAGAATATATATATTTTCGCAAAAAGTTTGTATCAGCCAAAGTACCAGTATTTAGAGAAATTAGTTAAACCGATAAAGGGTATGGGGTACTACACATTCTCACAAAATGATGAAGTTTTACCACCTGAAAAGGCGAAAGAAAACTCCATCATGATCTTTGATGATGTCGCATGTGAGAAACAGACTAACATCCGTTCATATTTCTGTATGGGACGCCATAAAAAAATTGACTCATTTTATTTATCTCAAACATATACACATATCCCAAAGCACCTTGTACGCGATAATGCTAACATGATTATAGTGTTTAAACAAGATGATCTTAATTTACGAAACATATTTCGCGATCATATACATGGTGATATGACTTATGATTTATTCATGAAAGTTTGTCGAAAATGTTGGGAAGATAAATATGGTTTCTTAATGATAAGTAAAGATAATGATATGGATAATGGGCGATATAGAAAAGGTTTTAATGAATACATAATTATTTGAGAATATAAGTTTACATGTGTAAGCTCTATTTTCACAGTTTATTATCAGATTTCAAAATGAGTAGATCATTCACCCTTACATTAAATGGTAATGAACCCATTACGAACATAACTTATTTCCCACCCATTGAATTAAATAATGGTGAATTTGAGTGCGCACTAATTGATTTTCATATGTACAATTCTATTCCCAATGTTGATAAAAGTAATAATCTATTCCATATCGGAAATAGGATAATTGAAATCCCCGTCGGATCTTATGAACTCGATGATATTCATGATTTTCTGAAAAATAAGCTTAGAGATTATGGTCTCGAGAAAACATTTCAGTTGGAAAGTAATAATAATACACTTCAAGTTCATATTTCAACCACCCAGGAAGCTATATATTTTAATAGAGAAAACTCGATTGGAAAATTGTTTGGTTTTAATAAAAGGGTGCTCAATCCTGATCAGAAAAAAACGTATATATCCGATCAACCAGTGAACATTTTAAAAATAAACTCAATACGCTTAGTGTGTAATATTGTTAGTGGATCATATATTGATGGCAGACAGGATCATGCATTGTATGAATTTGGGATTAATGTTCCACCGGGCTATAAAATGAATATCACACCTCACAATCTCATTTATTTACCAGTCAACACTAGAGAAATAAGTACTCTCTCTATACACATAACTGATCAGAACGGTGATTTGATAAATTTACGTGGCGAAAACTATACGATCCGTCTACATTTGAGATTGATACAATGATTATATATAATAAAAGAGCTGATACTTTTCACAACCAACGCACTTTCAATCGTAAAGTTATAGGAAGAGGTTCGAAGTCAAGTACGAATACGCTCACATTAAAAAATAAATTAATTTTAAAATCATTGGGTTTCAAATTACGAGTTAAAAAAAAAAAAGTTATGGGTTTGAGCGAGGTATTAGCAGTACGAGAAAAGCCCCTTTCTGACGATAGTATATCGAAAAAGGAATACCACAGCTATTCACCATATCAACAATCATTTAAGTCAAATGATGAGATAAGAATAACCATTCAAAATCAAGATTTATATGTACTTCCTAGTGAGAGTTTTCTTAATTTTCAAGGAGTTATTAGCATCTTGGGGGAGGGTGATAGGTTGATAACCCGAGATGTAATTGGGAAATTGCGAAATAATTGTATGGCGTACTTCCTGGATGAAATACGATATGAAATAAATGGTGTTGAGATAGATAGAACAAGATTTGTTGGCGTTACTTCCACATTAAAAAACTTTGTCTCTTTAAGTCATCTTGAGAGCAAGAGACTTTACAATTCTGGATGGAGTGGAGGAGTCAACTTTAACATTTCCCATCACTTCAACTTTTCTGTGCCCCTTAAAAATCTAATGGGATTTTGTGAAGATTTCAAAAAAGTCATATTAAATTGTAAACATGAGCTGGTGCTATTAATAACTAAAAACATGAATGATGTATTTGAAGATAATGTATCAAATCAAAAGTTTCAAGTTGATATAACTAATATTATATGGAAAATTCCTCATGTGACACCAAGTGATTCATCAAAAATCAAAATGTATGATATTATAAAAAGTGGGGCAAATCTTCCAATTGCTTTCCGTAGTTGGGATACGTACATTAACCCGAAACTGAGTAATGGAACACATCATGTTTGGAATGTTAAACTAGCTGCTAACCGTGAACGTCCTCGATTTGCATTGATCGTATTTAAAGATAATCATCAATTTGTTACAAATAATTTGAGAAATTTGAAGATTTACCTAAACTCTGAAACATACCCGTACGACGATTTAAATATAGACTTTGATAAGGATCGATTCGCTCACCTATATGAAATGTATTCCAAATTTCAATCTAGCTACTATAATCGAAATGAAACCCCACTGTTAGCGCCTATGGAATACAAAACTAAAGCTCCTATTTTCGTGATAGATTTATCGTACCAAAATGAGACGGTAAAATCAGGACCGATTGATGTTAGGATTTCGACTGAACTTAGTCAACCGCCTAGTGAAACTGTTCAAGTATATTGCGTACTGATACATGATCGTTTAGTTGAATATAACCCGTTGAATGGTCTAGTTCAGCGAATTGTTTAATAATCAACCATGAGGGGGGATACTGCTGCAATTGATATTCAAGGATTTATTGGGAATAACAATAAATTTATTCTAAAAGAAATTGGAGTGGTGTTTAAAAAAGATTCAAAACTAAATTCACATTTTATAATACACTCTCCATATGATTTCACTGAATTGGATAAAAAAACGAGAAAAACAGTTGCTTGGTTAACAAAACAACATCATAAAATTTATTGGAACGATGGCATAAGCTTTTTCAAAGAAGCACAAACGCATCTAAGAGAAATAATAAGGAATAAGGAAATTATTTGTAAAGGTCATGAAAAAAGACTTTTCCTCAAAAAATTTCTAAAAACACGAGATTTAATGAATGTTGAAGAAATCGGATGTCCTGCTTTAAAAACAATAGATGGAAACCAGTTTCCATTTTGCTCACTACATCTGCAGGAGGGTGTCTGTGCACTCAACAATGCTTACAAAATTTTAAATTTTTATGTACCCGAAAATTCTAGTAACTAGATTTCTTCATTCACAGTTTGAGAGTTGAGAGAAGAAGAAGTTTACGAAATGAATAATTCTAATAGCATTCGTAATATTAATTCTTCCTCTTTGATAAATAACATTATTTTATTTATCAATGATTTTCGAAATGTGATTACCAAAGAGGATTTACAATTACTGTTGGAGTCAAGGAACATGTTCATGAACGCTGGAGTAAAGGAGTTTAAAAAAACAACATATGGAGAACATATTAATTTATGTACATTTTCTTATGATAATATAGAAACCTGTGCATGCTTTCATTATGTAAATCAGCAACATAGAGTCAAACAACTAATTTCATCATATAACGAAATTAAAAAATAAAGAAAAAAGAAAACTGAACATCTCTCCCCCTTCTTTGAATACAATTTTATTTTTCAAGGGTGGGTATGGTATAGCAACAGGTTTCACATTTTTTGTTTTCATGAAAGGTGTATAAATGTAATGTGGCATTTAGATGTACCTTCAGTTTAAAATAAACACTCAAACTATTTTCATCGGAGGAGAACACAAACTCAAAATGATCTCGGAGAAAATTGAAGAATTTTTAAAAGAGTATGGAAACGAAATCTTTAAGGAACACGTTACGAAATTGAAGACATTTCAAACATATTTCAAAGACGTGGAAGCCACTCCGGTAGTTCGTTCCAAGTATGGGGAACACCTATCATACTGCGCCTGGGCCTATGACGATTGCAAAGTTGGACCTGACACCTGTAGATGCATGCATGTTGAGAAGAGAGAACAAGATGCCTTAAAATTAATGGATCGATATATTAATTTATTTAAAAGACTTAATAAAAACTAAATTTTGATGAGAATAAACTCTGACTTTTATTTCACATGTATTTTTTTCTCTATTTAAAAGGGTAGGGTGGGTGACACCTTCAAATTATACAACAAAATATATCATTACATGTTTAGCCAAGTTAATTGAATCTACTTTCCACCAATTAAAACACACAAGCAGGCCTGGGTAGACACGAGCCACACACACGATCTTACAAATTCATAGATCAACAGGTAAGCAAGTCTCACAACAACCCTCGCTAGAAATTTCTTGGCACAAGCTACACACAAGCATAAGAACATTTCCCATCCACCACCACCACACGAGTCGGCCAGGTACAAACCGTTCAGGCACAAGCCACACGATCTCACAAATTCATAGATCAACAGGTAAGCAAGTCTCACAACAACCCTCGCTAGAAATTTCTTGGCACAAGCATGAGAACTCACCCCATCTACCACCACACGATCTCACAAATTCTCACGCATGACAACAGAAACAAAACCGTTACAAGGTATTACACGTTTATACAAGTTAAATAACTGGGGTGACTTACACACACACCTGCTATCCTAATTGAATCACATTAACACAAGCCGGATACGCACAATAACTAACCCTAATAAATTCTTACGCATTATGCCTCATCCCTCCCTCCTTCACAAATTCTCACAAATTCCATATGTCTCATCCCTCCCTCCTTCACAAAATCCCACAAATTCCCATGCTTGAACACACACACCTTATCCCTTTAGCCCCTCCCAATCAGTTTCTCACGCTTAACAACACACAAAACTGCACGTGATCATGCATGCGTAAAATAATGAGGGGGAGGATCTTACCCTAAACCCCTTCCCCCTAATAATTAATTGATTTTTTATGCTAATTAGGACACCTGCGCCCCCCTCGCGCGCAGTCATGCGTGACTAATGACCCCCCACCCCGTGTGCAGTCATGCGTAGCTGTGCTCAAATCAGCAATATCCTTCTACTAGCCGTGTAAAAACTAATATAAGTACAAATTCTGCCGTGGATGCATACATTATTAGCTGAGTTGTGAACTTTTTGTTTTCAAATTTACAATTGAGTATGCAAATGTATTAGCCGTGTAAAAACTATTATAAATACAAATTCTGAAGTGGATACAGACATTATTAGCTGAGTTGTGAACTTTTTGTTTACAAATTTACAATTGAGTATGCAAATGTATTAGCCTTCTAAAAACTAATAAAAGTACAAATTCTGCCGTGGATACATGCATTATTAGCGGAGTTGTGAACTTTTTGTTTACAAATTTACAATTGAGTATGCAAATGTATTAGCCGTGTAAAAACTAATATAAATACAAATTCTGAAGTGGATACGGGCATTATTAGTTGAGTTGTGAACTTTTTGTTTACAAACTTACAATTGAGTATGCAAGTGTATTAGCCTTGTAAAAACTAATATAAATACAAATTCTGAAGTGGATACGGGCATTATTAGCTGAGTTGTGAACTTTTTTTTGCACATTTACAAATGAGTATGCAAATGTATTAGCCATGTAAAAACTAATATAAATATAAATTCTGAAGTGGGTACATGCATTATTAGCTGAGTTGTGAACTTTTTGTCTACAAATTTACAATTGAGTATGCAAATGTATTAGCATTGTAAGAACTAATTTAAATATAAATTCTAAAGTGGATATATGCATTATTATCTGAGTTGTGAACTTTTTGTTTACAAATTTACAATTGAGTATGCAAATGTATAAGCCGTGTAAAAACTAATATAAGTAGAAATTCTGCCGTTAATACATGCATTATTATCTGAGTTGTGAACTTTTTGTTTACAAATTTACAATTGAGTTTGCAAATGTATTAGCCTTCTAGAAACTAATATAAGTACAAATTCTGCCGTGGATACGTGCGTTATTAGCGGAGTTGTGAACTTTTTGTTTACAAATTTACAATTGAGTATGCAAATGTATTAGCATTGTAAGAACTAATTTAAATATAAATTCTAAAGTGGATATATGCAATATTATCTGAGTTGTGAACTTTTTGTTTACAAATTTACAATTGAGTATACAAATGTATAAGCCGTGTAAAAACTAATATAAGTACAAATTCTGCCGTGGATGCATACATTATTAGCTGAGTTGTGAACTTTTTGTTTATTTACAATTTACAATTGAGTATGCAAATGTATTAGCCGTGTAAAAACTATTATAAATACAAATTCTGAAGTGGATACAGACATTATTAGCTGAGTTGTGAACTTTTTGTTTACAAATTTACAATTGAGTATGCAAATGTATTAGCCTTCTAAAAACTAATAAAAGTACAAATTCTGCCGTGGATACATGCATTATTAGCGGAGTTGTGAACTTTTTGTTTACAAATTTACAATTGAGTATGCAAATGTATTAGCCGTGTAAAAACTAATATAAATACAAATTCTGAAGTGGATACGGGCATTATTAGTTGAGTTGTGAACTTTTTGTTTACAAACTTACAATTGAGTATGCAAGTGTATTAGCCTTGTAAAAACTAATATAAATACAAATTCTGATGTGGATACGGGCATTATTAGCTGAGTTGTGAACTTTTTTTTGCACATTTACAAATGAGTATGCAAATGTATTAGCCATGTAAAAACTAATATAAATATAAATTCTGAAGTGGGTACATGCATTATTAGCTGAGTTGTGAACTTTTTGTCTACAAATTTACAATTGAGTATGCAAATGTATTAGCATTGTAAGAACTAATTTAAATATAAATTCTAAAGTGGATATATGTAGAGTTTGTATTAAGCAGTTTATTTAAATATATAAGTAAGGCTGAGATGGATTATATTAAGTGGGGAATAACATAAACTTTTAGCAACTTCTGTGATTTAACAACTGTAGGCGACTTTAGCAACTTTGACAACTGATATTCAACTTCCTACGACTTTAGTAGCTTTCTTGACAATTTAATGAAATAACTCCGGAAACACGACTGCTCCTTACGACTTCTCTCAGCGACTGACTCTCTTCTCCTCTCGTCACTCTGCAACTCTCCCTCTTGGACTCGCTGCTCTCATGATCGGCTGATTGCCATTCGCAACGACGCAAAATGTGTACTCGCTGCCAGACTGTACCTCAACACCTTACACTCGGCCCTCCTGCTCATCTTCATCTGACCCAGATGAAGCCAACTCGTCGTCGTTATCGGCTATGTGTACCGCCATAGCTTCATGTTATCGCAGCTGGTACTTGTTAAGTTTGGCCCTTCGACTTGGGCTGCTTTTCGAACGTCGTACCGGCCATTTCGCTTTATTTGGACGACTTCGTACGGTCCTAAATACGGACTAGCCAGCTTTCTTCCTGCGACAAATTGAGTCCTCTTGATTGCGACGAGATCACCCAACCTGTAGATCTGAGCACGCTTGCGCTTTTTGTCGTAGTTTCGCTTATATACCTGCTGGGCCTCTTCGATGTTCTTTTTGGCTTCGTCTCGCATTTGTTGTCGCTCAAGATTAAACTGAGAAACAAACTCTTCATTCAGAATCTCTTGTAGACGCTCTTCTGCTTGGCTGTACATTTTTGTGCCAAACAATAGCTCAAACGGGGACAGCTTTGTTGAGGAGTTAACATGTGAGTTAATTGCCTTTTGCACCTGAGGCACATATTTGAACCACTTGCTAGGTTCTTCTGCGGATATTTTGGCGATGACAGCAAGAATCGATCTGTTAATACGCTCGACTTGGCCGTTTCCACGAGCTACTCCTGTAGTAGAGCAAATGTGTTCCACTTTGTTGGTATTCAGCCACTTTTCAAACGCTTCCGATGTAAAGGCCGAACCACGATCGCTGACAACTCGCTTTGGAAATCCAAATACATTCGACCATTCATTGAATCTCCGGATGACCTCTTCCTGCCCTGTTGTTTTCGTCGGGTAGAGCCACACAAACTTGGCGAAGCCATCCACAATTGCCAATATATATTTGTACTGCTTCGATGTGGCGTCCATTGGTCCCAAGTGGTCAATGTGTACTGTGTGCAACGGCATATCTCCTTTGGCAATGCAGTGTAAGAGCCCTTCTTGCTTTCCCAGCTTCTTACTGTAAATAATGCATTTAATACAGTTGGCTATAAACTCTGTTACCTTCCGCTCCAGGTGTGGAATCCAAAACTGCTGCTTTACGGAATGAACCGTTTTTTGAACAGCAAAGTGGCCGGCTTCGTGTGATTCACGAATGACATCTCTTTCCATTGATTTCGGAACAACTATAAGATCGTTGCCTTCCACTGTTCGGTATAGAATATCGCCTTTCATCTTGACGTTTTGGTATGGACGATCCTGAAGAATGACCAGAATTGCTTTGATGTAGTCATCATTCTGCTGTGCGTTCTTGATTCGTGCTGCAACCTCCGATGCTACGATCCAAACCGACTCTGGATGGCGGCTCAAGTGATCTACGTGCTTCATCTTATCCTCTGGCTTGTGGACAACATCGCAGCTGAAATCCTGTAGATACATCACGTAAGCTGCAACTTCCCTCGGAATATCGTCTTTTCTGGTCGTGTCCTTGAACGCTGAGCAATCCGTGACAAGCTTGAAGTGAATTCCCATGAGGTAATGCCGAAATTTTTTGAGCGCCAAATAAATCGCCTTCGCCTCTAAAATGTAGCTATGTCTTTCGGCCTCTGAAGGTGACGTCTTCTTACTCCAGAAATAGACAGGGTGCAGTTGACCATCAAATATCTGCAGAAGAACTGCCCCAAATCCGTCCTTGCATGCATCAGTGTGCAGCTCAGTGTATGCCGTTCTCGAGTATATGTGTAGGACTGGTTCGCTGGTCAGAATTCTCTTGAGCTCCTGAAGTTATTCCAATTCTGCATTTCCGATTTGGAATTCGACGTCCTTCCTGAGAAGATTAGTCAATGGTCGGGCAATATTTGCGTAACCTGGAATGAATTTTCTGAAGAAACCAGTTAAATCGAGAAATGACTGCACCGCTCGTATATTTTTCGGCGTTTTAAATCTGTTTACTGCTGATGTTTTTTCTTCGCCTGGCCATATCTTTCCATTTTCCACAGTATGTCCCAGAAAATGTATACGGGATTGCATAAAGCTACATTTCTTCCATTTGATCTTCAGTCCAAACTGCATGGCTGTCTCTAGTAAGCGTCTGGTTTTCCCCATGCATTCGTCAGCTGTGGATGCATATACAATAATATCATCCATATACAACTGCATAACATCGTCGTTGATTAGATCTTGAAATATGTGGTTGACAAATCTGATAAATGCAGCCGGCGAATTCTTAAAACCGAATGGAGTTCTGTTAAATTCATAGAGCCCTTCTTTTGTTACAAACGCAGTTAGCGGCTTGCTAGCCTCTTCCACAGCCACGTGGAAAAACCCATTCTCCAGATCCAGAGTTGAAAAAGATGCTGCCTCTTGTAGCTTTTCCAATACCTCCTCCATAAGAGGTACAGGAAAACGATCCGCCAATACCATGCTGTTAAGTTTCCTGTAGTCAATGCAGACTCGAAGGGTACCGTCTTTCTTCTTCACTACCACCACTCTGCTGGCTACGTTTGATGCTGACTTTCGTATTATTCCTTGGGCCAACCATTCATCGATTTGTTTCTTAACGGCCACCGCTTCGTTCGCACCCAGACGAGATGGTGACTGGTGAAATGGTTTTATTACGCCATCCGGGGTTATCTTCAGTTCGATTGGACACGTCTTTGAAGGTTTTGATGGCATCCGCTGAACTTCTTCGATGAGTTTTGTTACAGCTTCTTCATGCTGGC
This sequence comes from Drosophila kikkawai, assembly GCF_030179895.1. Lineage (NCBI taxonomy): Eukaryota > Metazoa > Arthropoda > Insecta > Diptera > Drosophilidae > Drosophila > Drosophila kikkawai. Next base: position 47,497 of record NW_027222476.1, on the reverse strand, counting down.
TGGAAACAGTAAACAAATTAGATGCTTCTACAATATTGTAAACATCGGAGCCAAACCCATCTGCTTCTTTTTGTTCAGCTCTCAAACCTGTCAATTTAAAGCCATTGTCGTCGCAGCAAAATGTAAACTTTTTAGTAAAGTCATATCCCAGCAAAGCGCCACAATCCATCACGTCATCGGGCACAACCAAAAATTTTTGTTGTGTGAGTAACTGGTCTGCAACAACATCAGCGGTAAAAAACCCAATCGGCTTTGTTTTCTTCTGGCCCAGACCACTTAACAAAGACGCACTTTTATAGATTTCAATGTTTTCAATTTTCTCAGCAAGATTCTTGGTGACAAGCGATACGTCCGATCCTGTATCGATCAAGCAATCAATTTCGACTCCATTTACAGAGATCAACTTAAAACGACTTTGGTCGACAACCTTGCGAACACTTGGCTCTACAAGCGGACAGTTTTTGGCAATATGACCGTTTTTATTGCATTTGAAGCACTTCGTCGGAGACTGGCAATCTTTGATTTTATGCTCTGCTGAACCACACTTGAAACAAAATTCCGATCTCTTCTGTTTTTCAAAAGGTGATGCACTCCGCTTGTTCCATAAATTGCGCGGCATATCGTCCAGCTGCATTATAATATCATACTGCTGTCTGAGTGATTTGTACGTCTTGCACGAATAAAGTATAGCCTTATACTCGTTTTTAACATCAACCAGCCCGTTGACAATGTACTGTAGCACCGCTGCTTCCTCTACATTTTCTGCCGCTGCCATCTGACGTAATTCTAGTATGTAGGTACTCATGGAAGGTCTCGCTCTTCCTTTTCTTCCTGCTTTGCAACTGGCGATGCACGTCGGCACTGTTGGTGCTGCAAGCGAACTCGTCGATCAGTACTCTCTTTAGCTCTTGATAATCGCTCACACACACTGACTGCAAAAACAATTTGGCCGCGCCCGTCATTTTGCCTCTGGCTTGTACATACATTTGTTTCAGCGTGAGATCGTTTGCATCTGCATTTTTTTCAAATATATCAAACCACTGCTGCACTAATTGACCGTCAAAATCGTTGACCACTTTCTCAAAATTATCAATTTGAGGCTTAGCGCGATTATTTTGTTGTTCGTCAACTTGAATTTTTAATGACAGCAACTGCAATATGTTGTCTATTATATTTTGCATGTCTGAAACTTCCAGCACGTTCTTTTCTTCTTTCTCTACTACTGTATTGTTCTGTTCATCTTCGACGTGTTCCAATTCCTGTGTTCCTTTTCTATTTCTTGCCGGGGCTCGACGCGTCATTTTGGGACAGTTCTGTGTCTATATCCGCGTCCAAATGCCGAATACCGAACACCGAGTTTAACTGCGCAGTTTCTTTGTTTTTGTTCGATCGTGTCTCTTCACCAATCTCTTTAATGCGCCGTTTCTTTATTCTTGTTCAATCTTGTCTGTTCACCTATAACTTTAATGCGCAGTTTCTTTCTGTTAAATGAATTTCACAACTTCTGTTCTTCTTTCTTTAAGGCATTCACTTAATTAGTTTAACTCTGTTCATTACGTTTTCCGACACTTAATTGGTTATCTCAGACCCGGCACGAGACCCCAAATGTAGAGTTTGTATTAAGCAGTTTATTTAAATATATAAGTAAGGCTGAGATGGATTATAATAAGTGGGGAATAACATAAACTTTTAGCAACTTCTGTGACTTAAGAACTGTAGGCGACTTTAGCAACTTTGACAACTGATATTCAACTTCATACGACTTTAGTAGCTTTCTTGACAATTTAATGAAATAACTCCGGAAACACGACTGCTCCTTACGACTTCTCTCAGCGACTGACTCTCTTCTCCTCTCGTCACTCTGCAACTCTCCCTCTTGGACTCGCTGCTCTCATGATCGGCTGATTGCCATTCGCAACGACGCAAAATGTGTACTCGCTGCCAGACTGTACCGCAACACCTTACATATATGTATTATTATCTGAGTTGTGAACTTTTTGTTTACAAATTTACAATTGAGTATGCAAATGTATTAGCCATGTAAAAACTAATATAATTACAAATTCAGCCGTGGATACATACATTATTAGCGGAGTTGTGAACTTTTTGTTTACAAATTTACAATTGATTATGCAAATGTATTAGCATTGTAAGAACTAATTTAAATATACATAAATTCTAAAGTGGATATATGTATTATTATCTGAGTTGTGAACTTTTTGTTTACAAATTTACAATTGATTATGCAAATGTATTAGCATTGTAAGAACTAATTTAAATATAAATTCTAAAGTGGATATATGTATTATTATCTGAGTTGTGAACTTTTTGTTTACAATTTACAATTAAGTATGCAAATGTATAAGCCGTGTAAAAACTAATATAAGTACAAATTCTGCCGTGGATACATACATTATTAGCTGAGTTGTGAACTTTTTGTTTACAAATTTACAATTGAGTATGCAAATGTATTAGCCATGTAAAAACTAATATAATTACAAATTCTGCCGTGGATACATACATTATTATCTGAGTTGTGAACTTTTTGTTTACAAATTTACAATTGATTATGCAAACGTATTAGCATTGTAAGAACTAATTTAAATATAAATTCTAAAGTGGATATATGTATTATTATCAGAGTTGTGAACTTTTTGTTTACAATTTACAATTGAGTATGCAAATGTATAAGCCGTGTAAAAACTAATATAAGTACAAATTCTGCCGTGGATACATACATTATTAGCTGAGTTGTGAACTTTTTGTTTACAAATTTACAATTGAGTATGCAAATGTATTAGCCGTGTAAAAACTAATATAAATACAAATTCTGAAGTGGGTTCAGGAATTATTAGCTGAGTTGTGAACTTTTTGTTTTCAAATTTACAATTGAGTATGCAAATGTATTAGCCGTGTAAAAACTATTATAAATACAAATTCTGAAGTGGATACAGACATTATTAGCTGAGTTGTGAACTTTTTGTTTACAAATTTACAATTGAGTATGCAAATGTATTAGCCTTCTAAAAACTAATATAAGTACAAATTCTGCCGTGGATACATGCATTATTAGCGGAGTTGTGAACTTTTTGTTTACAAATTTACAATTGAGTATGCAAATGTATTAGCATTGTAAGAACTAATTTAAATATAAATTCTAAAGTGGATATATGCAATATTAGATGAGTTGTGAACTTTTTGTTTTCAAATTTACAATTGAGTATGCAAATGTATTAGCCGTGTAAAAACTATTATAAATACAAATTCTGAAGTGGATACAGACATTATTAGCTGAGTTGTGAACTTTTTGTTTACATATTTACAATTGAGTATGCAAATGTATTAGCCTTCTAAAAACTAATATAAGTACAAATTCTGCCGTGGATACATGCATTATTAGCGGAGTTGTGAACTTTTTGTTTACAAATTTACAATTGAGTATGCAAATGTATTAGCATTGTAAGAACTAATTTAAATATAAATTCTGAAGTGGATTCAGGCATTATTAGCTGAGTTATGAACTTTTTGTTTACAATTTACAATTGAGTGTGCAAATGTATAAGCCGTGTAAAAACTAATATCAGTACAAATTCTGCCGTGGATACATGCATTATTAGCGGAGTTGTGAACTTTTTGTTTACAAATTTACAATTGAGTATGCAAATGTATTAGCATTGTAAGAACTAATTTAAATATAAATTGTAAAGTGGATATATGCAATATTATCTGAGTTGTGAACTTTTTGTTTACAAATTTACAATTGAGTATGCAAATTAGCAATTAGCCGTCTAAAAACTAATATAAGTACAAATTCTGCCGTGGATACATACATTATTAGCTGAGTTGTGAACTTTTTGTTTACAATTTACAATTGAGTATGCAAATGTATAAGCCGTGTAAAAACTAATATAAGTACAAATTCTGCCGTGGATACATACATTATTAGCTGAGTTGTGAACTTTTTGTTTACAAATTTACAATTGAGTATGCAAATGTATTAGCCATGTAAAAACTAATATAATTACAAATTCTGCCGTGGATACATACATTATTATCTGAGTTGTGAACTTTTTGTTTACAAATTTACAATTGATTATGCAAACGTATTAGCATTGTAAGAACTAATTTAAATATAAATTCTAAAGTGGATATATGTATTATTATCTGAGTTGTGAACTTTTTGTTTACAATTTACAATTGAGTATGCAAATGTATAAGCCGTGTAAAAACTAATATCAGTACAAATTCTGCCGTGGATACATGCATTATTAGCGGAGTTGTGAACTTTTTGTTTACAAATTTACAATTGAGTATGCAAATGTATTAGCATTGTAAGAACTAATTTAAATATAAATTGTAAAGTGGATATATGCAATATTATCTGAGTTGTGAACTTTTTGTTTACAAATTTACAATTGAGTATGCAAATTAGCAATTAGCCGTCTAAAAACTAATATAAGTACAAATTCTGCCGTGGATACATACATTATTAGCTGAGTTGTGAACTTTTTGTTTACAATTTACAATTGAGTATGCAAATGTATAAGCCGTGTAAAAACTAATATAAGTACAAATTCTGCCGTGGATACATACATTATTAGCTGAGTTGTGAACTTTTTGTTTACAAATTTACAATTGAGTATGCAAATGTATTAGCCATGTAAAAACTAATATAATTACAAATTCTGCCGTGGATACATACATTATTATCTGAGTTGTGAACTTTTTGTTTACAAATTTACAATTGATTATGCAAACGTATTAGCATTGTAAGAACTAATTTAAATATAAATTCTAAAGTGGATATATGTATTATTATCTGAGTTGTGAACTTTTTGTTTACAATTTACAATTGAGTATGCAAATGTATAAGCCGTGTAAAAACTAATATAAGTACAAATTCTGCCGTGGATACATACATTATTAGCTGAGTTGTGAACTTTTTGTTTACAATTTACAATTGAGTATGCAAATGTATAAGCCGTGTAAAAACTAATATAAGTACAAATTCTGCCGTGGATACATACATTATTAGCTGAGTTGTGAACTTTTTGTTTACAAATTTACAATTGAGTATGCAAATGTATTAGCCATGTAAAAACTAATATAATTACAAATTCTGCCGTGGATACATACATTATTATCTGAGTTGTGAACTTTTTGTTTACAAATTTACAATTGATTATGCAAACGTATTAGCATTGTAAGAACTAATTTAAATATAAATTCTAAAGTGGATATATGTATTATTATCTGAGTTGTGAACTTTTTGTTTACAAATTTACAATTGAGTATGCAAATGTATTAGCCGTGTAAAAACTAATATAAATACAAATTCTGAAGTGGATTCAGGAATTATTAGCTGAGTTGTGAACTTTTTGTTTTCAAATTTACAATTGAGTATGCAAATGTATTAGCCGTGTAAAAACTACTATAAATACAAATTCTGAAGTGGATACAGACATTATTAGCTGAGTTGTGAACTTTTTGTTTACAAATTTACAATTGAGTATGCAAATGTATTAGCCTTCTAAAAACTAATATAAGTACAAATTCTGCCGTGGATACATGCATTATTAGCGGAGTTGTGAACTTTTTGTTTACAAATTTACAATTGAGTATGCAAATGTATTAGCATTGTAAGAACTAATTTAAATATAAATTCTAAAGTGGATATATGCAATATTAGCTGAGTTGTGAACTTTTTGTTTACAAATTTACAATTGATTATGCAAATGTATTAGCATTGTAAGAACTAATTTAAATATAAATTCTAAAGTGGATATATGTATTATTATCTGAGTTGTGAACCTTTTGTTTACAATTTACAATTGAGTATGCAAATGTATAAGCCGTGTAAAAACTAATATAAGTACAAATTCTGCCGTGGATACATACATTATTAGCTGAGTTGTGAACTTTTTGTTTACAAATTTACAATTGAGTATGCAAATGTATTAGCCATGTAAAAACTAATATAATTACAAATTCTGCCGTGGATACATACATTATTATCTGAGTTGTGAACTTTTTGTTTACAAATTTACAATTGATTATGCAAACGTATTAGCATTGTAAGAACTAATTTAAATATAAATTCTAAAGTGGATATATGTATTATTATCTGAGTTGTGAACTTTTTGTTTACAAATTTACAATTGAGTATGCAAATGTATTAGCCGTGTAAAAACTAATATAAATACAAATTCTGAAGTGGATTCAGGAATTATTAGCTGAGTTGTGAACTTTTTGTTTTCAAATTTACAATTGAGTATGCAAATGTATTAGCCGTGTAAAAACTATTATAAATACAAATTCTGAAGTGGATACAGACATTATTAGCTGAGTTGTGAACTTTTTGTTTACAAATTTACAATTGATTATGCAAACGTATTAGCATTGTAAGAACTAATTTAAATATAAATTCTAAAGTGGATATATGTATTATTATCTGAGTTGTGAACTTTTTGTTTACAAATTTACAATTGAGTATGCAAATGTATTAGCCGTGTAAAAACTAATATAAATACAAATTCTGAAGTGGATTCAGGAATTATTAGCTGAGTTGTGAACTTTTTGTTTTCAAATTTACAATTGAGTATGCAAATGTATTAGCCGTGTAAAAACTATTATAAATACAAATTCTGAAGTGGATACAGACATTATTAGCTGAGTTGTGAACTTTTTGTTTACAAATTTACAATTGAGTATGCAAATGTATTAGCCTTCTAAAAACTAATATAAGTACAAATTCTGCCGTGGATACATGCATTATTAGCGGAGTTTTGAACTTTTTGTTTACAAATTTACAATTGAGTATGCAAATGTATTAGCATTGTAAGAACCAATTTAAATATAAATTCTAAAGTGGATATATGCAATATTAGCTGAGTTGTGAACTTTTTGTTTTCAAATTTACAATTGAGTATGCAAATGTATTAGCCGTGTAAAAACTATTATAAATACAAATTCTGAAGTGGATACAGACATTATTAGCTGAGTTGTGAACTTTTTGTTTACAAATTTACAATTGAGTATGCAAATGTATTAGCCTTCTAAAAACTAATATAAGTACAAATTCTGCCGTGGATACATGCATTATTAGCGGAGTTGTGAACTTTTTGTTTACAAATTTACAATTGAGTATGCAAATGTATTAGCATTGTAAGAACTAATTTAAATATAAATGCTAAAGTGGATATATGCAATATTATCTGAGTTGTGAACTTCTTGTTTACAAATTTACAATTGAGTATGCAAATTAGCAATTAGCCGTCTAAAAACTAATATAAGTACAAATTCTGCCGTGTATACATGCATTATTAGCGGAGTTGTGAACTTTTTGTTTACAAATTTACAACTGAGTATGCAAATGTATTAGCATTGTAAGAACTAATTTAAATATAAATTCTAAAGTTGATATATGAGTTGTGAACTTTTTTTTTTACAAATTTACAATTGAGTATGCAAATGTATTAGACGTGTAAAAACTAATATAAATATAAATTCTGAAGTGGATTCAGGCATTATTAGCTGAGTTATGAACTTTTTGTTTACAATTTACAATTGAGTGTGCAAATGTGTAAGCCGTGTAAAAACTAATATCAGTACAAATTCTGCCGTGGATACATGCATTATTAGCGGAGTTGTGAACTTTTTGTTTACAAATTTACAATTGAGTATGCAAATGTATTAGCATTGTAAGAACTAATTTAAATATAAATTGTAAAGTGGATATATGCAATATTATCTGAGTTGTGAACTTCTTGTTTACAAATTTACAATTGAGTATGCAAATTAGCAATTAGCCGTCTAAAAACTAATATAAGTACAAATTCTGCCGTGTATACATGCATTATTAGCGGAGTTGTGAACTTTTTGTTTACAAATTTACAACTGAGTATGCAAATGTATTAGCATTGTAAGAACTAATTTAAATATAAATTCTAAAGTTGATATATGCAATATTATCTGAGTTGTGAACTTTTAGTTTACAAATTTACAATTGAGTATGCAAATGTATTAGCATTGTAAGAACTAATTTAAATATAAATTCTAAAGTTGATATATGCAATATTATCTGAGTTGTGAACTTTTTGTTTACAAATTTACAATTGAGTATGCAAATTAGCAATTAGCCTTCTAAAAACTAATATAAGTACAAATTCTGCCGTGGATACATGCATTATTAGCGGAGTTGTGAACTTTTTGTTTACAAATTTACAATTGAGTATGCAAATGTATTAGCCGTGTAATAACTAATATAATTACAAATTCTGCCGTGGATACATACATTATTATCTGAGTTGTGAACTTTTTGTTTACAAATTTACAATTGATTATGCAAACGTATTAGCATTGTAAGAACTAATTTAAATATAAATTCTAAAGTGGATATATGTATTATTATCTGAGTTGTGAACTTTTTGTTTACAAATTTACAATTGAGTATGCAAATGTATTAGCCGTGTAAAAACTAATATAAATACAAATTCTGAAGTGGATTCAGGAATTATTAGCTGAGTTGTGAACTTTTTGTTTTCAAATTTACAATTGAGTATGCAAATGTATTAGCCGTGTAAAAACTATTATAAATACAAATTCTGAAGTGGATACAGACATTATTAGCTGAGTTGTGAACTTTTTGTTTACAAATTTACAATTGATAATGCAAACGTATTAGCATTGTAAGAACTAATTTAAATATAAATTCTAAAGTGGATATATGTATTATTATCTGAGTTGTGAACTTTTTGTTTACAAATTTACAATTGAGTATGCAAATGTATTAGCCGTGTAAAAACTAATATAAATACAAATTCTGAAGTGGATTCAGGAATTATTAGCTGAGTTGTGAACTTTTTGTTTTCAAATTTACAATTGAGTATGCAAATGTATTAGCCGTGTAAAAACTATTATAAATACAAATTCTGAAGTGGATACAGACATTATTAGCTGAGTTGTGAACTTTTTGTTTACAAATTTACAATTGAGTATGCAAATGTATTAGCCTTCTAAAAACTAATATAAGTACAAATTCTGCCGTGGATACATGCATTATTAGCGGAGTTTTGAACTTTTTGTTTACAAATTTACAATTGAGTATGCAAATGTATTAGCATTGTAAGAACCAATTTAAATATAAATTCTAAAGTGGATATATGCAATATTAGCTGAGTTGTGAACTTTTTGTTTTCAAATTTACAATTGAGTATGCAAATGTATTAGCCGTGTAAAAACTATTATAAATACAAATTCTGAAGTGGATACAGACATTATTAGCTGAGTTGTGAACTTTTTGTTTACAAATTTACAATTGAGTATGCAAATGTATTAGCCTTCTAAAAACTAATATAAGTACAAATTCTGCCGTGGATACATGCATTATTAGCGGAGTTGTGAACTTTTTGTTTACAAATTTACAATTGAGTATGCAAATGTATTAGCATTGTAAGAACTAATTTAAATATAAATGGTAAAGTGGATATATGCAATATTATCTGAGTTGTGAACTTTTTTTTTACAAATTTACAATTGAGTATGCAAATGTATTAGACGTGTAAAAACTAATATAAATATAAATTCTGAAGTGGATTCAGGCATTATTAGCTGAGTTATGAACTTTTTGTTTACAATTTACAATTGAGTGTGCAAATGTGTAAGCCGTGTAAAAACTAATATCAGTACAAATTCTGCCGTGGATACATGCATTATTAGCGGAGTTGTGAACTTTTTGTTTACAAATTTACAATTGAGTATGCAAATGTATTAGCATTGTAAGAACTAATTTAAATATAAATTGTAAAGTGGATATATGCAATATTATCTGAGTTGTGAACTTCTTGTTTACAAATTTACAATTGAGTATGCAAATTAGCAATTAGCCGTCTAAAAACTAATATAAGTACAAATTCTGCCGTGTATACATGCATTATTAGCGGAGTTGTGAACTTTTTGTTTACAAATTTACAACTGAGTATGCAAATGTATTAGCATTGTAAGAACTAATTTAAATATAAATTCTAAAGTTGATATATGCAATATTATCTGAGTTGTGAACTTTTAGTTTACAAATTTACAATTGAGTATGCAAATGTATTAGCATTGTAAGAACTAATTTAAATATAAATTCTAAAGTTGATATATGCAATATTATCTGAGTTGTGAACTTTTTGTTTACAAATTTACAATTGAGTATGCAAATTAGCAATTAGCCTTCTAAAAACTAATATAAGTACAAATTCTGCCGTGGATACATGCATTATTAGCGGAGTTGTGAACTTTTTGTTTACAAATTTACAATTGAGTATGCAAATGTATTAGCCGTGTAATAACTAATATAATTACAAATTCTGCCGTGGATACATACATTATTATCTGAGTTGTGAACTTTTTGTTTACAAATTTACAATTGATTATGCAAACGTATTAGCATTGTAAGAACTAATTTAAATATAAATTCTAAAGTGGATATATGTATTATTATCTGAGTTGTGAACTTTTTGTTTACAAATTTACAATTGAGTATGCAAATGTATTAGCCGTGTAAAAACTAATATAAATACAAATTCTGAAGTGGATTCAGGAATTATTAGCTGAGTTGTGAACTTTTTGTTTTCAAATTTACAATTGAGTATGCAAATGTATTAGCCGTGTAAAAACTATTATAAATACAAATTCTGAAGTGGATACAGACATTATTAGCTGAGTTGTGAACTTTTTGTTTACAAATTTACAATTGATTATGCAAACGTATTAGCATTGTAAGAACTAATTTAAATATAAATTCTAAAGTGGATATATGTATTATTATCTGAGTTGTGAACTTTTTGTTTACAAATTTACAATTGAGTATGCAAATGTATTAGCCGTGTAAAAACTAATATAAATACAAATTCTGAAGTGGATTCAGGAATTATTAGCTGAGTTGTGAACTTTTTGTTTTCAAATTTACAATTGAGTATGCAAATGTATTAGCCGTGTAAAAACTATTATAAATACAAATTCTGAAGTGGATACAGACATTATTAGCTGAGTTGTGAACTTTGTGGTGGCCAGTCGCAAACCGAAAATAAAATATATGAGAAATACGGAAATTAATTTGTGAACGTTGCGAAAATGCAAATCACATTTGAATTCGCATATGCCCACAAGCAAAACGTAGAGTATAGCGGAGAGCGTCGATAGAAGTTTATCTGGCCTGCTCTCGCATACAGCCTACCGGCATAGCGCTAACCCTTTCTCGTGTGCACCGAATGCGTGTGAAGACAGAAAAGGCGAAGAGCGACTGGAAGCACTCCGTTAGGTGAAGTTTGGCAACGCTGCAATTGCGTACAGCTAACTTCTCGAGTCAGAGTTCTCGCTCATTTCATTTTTGGCACTAATAACGTTCGCATGCAAACCGCTGCTGATCGTTGTAATAATAGTGGAAAATTTTCAACCGCGTGGCCGAAAATTTTAAAGTGTTTTCTGGCCAAGGAAAAGGAGTTCACCAGTGCAGAAGGAGTTTCGGAGAAACGAACCCAGCACAAGGGGAAAGAGACGGAAGATACGTCGGCCGGCAACTTCAGCGCCAGAGCGGCGGCATTACGCCTGTTCTCGGGCGTTGGTCACCGGCTGGTAGACCGTTTTGGAGACCGCTGGCCGAGATCAGTGCGACAACCGCCGTACTCTTTTGGACGTGCCACGCGCTGACTGCCACGTTTGAGGTTGGAATCGACCTGCGAGCGAGCACGCCCAACCCCCCATCGGCCTTAACCTCAAATTTTGAGCGACACTTCGGCCGCGACACCGTGTGCCACATGAAGGTTCGGATTTAACCTTAATCCGACCTGCCGTTCCCAATCAGCCAATCCATCCCAGGCGTGGTGTCGGAGTACCCATGCGGGTTAGGCTACCCTAAGGAACGCGAGGAGGAGGAGAAGGAGCTACGAGCTCCTGCAGAAGCAACGACGATCGGTTGACCGTTGGTTTTGCTGCCGTAACTAGAAGGAGGAGACGAATGTGAGGCGACGCTAGCCTACACTTTACGCGCACGTGCCACGTGCGGCACCATATCCCAGAGCGGGATGAAATAAGGAGAACAGACCTCTCGTCTGGCATGCGAAGACGCCAAACCCTTCGTATGCGGTGAATCGAACAGGAGATCTGGAGGAGAATGCCGCAAGGAGGCATCGCCATGTGCAGAGCTGCAGCCAATCAACGTTGACGTGTGCTGCAGATAATTTTCTTTGTTTAGGGATTCAGAGCCAATGTGCTGAAATTGTAGATCTAATTTTTTGATAATAATACTGTTTGTATTCAAGTAATGTAAATTTAGGGTCGTTTGAGCAACACAAAAATAATATTTGTCAGAAGTTAACAACATTTCTTGATTAAATCTAGCACAGCGTCTTCGATGGGCCCACCGAACCTGCTTCAACCGGATTTGTGAGTAAGTGAGATCTCTCCTTATAAAAAAAAAAAAAAAACATATTGATTTCTGACTTTTAAAATATATTACATTTTTGTGTGTGCATTTAAATAACGAAACGCTATATAATTAGTCGATTGATATTTACATATTTTTTCTACAATTCAATTAAAGTAAATTTTCGTAGCATTATGATTAGGAGTAAATACACCGTAAGCAGCGATAAGAATTTTTGGAGCGAATAAGATTTTGTAGACGATAAGAAGATGCGATTGGATAACGCTTTGTTATTGTTTTGGGCATTAGGCCAATATGATTGAATTTATGCGATACTTTGTTTTGATTGATTGATTCTTTTTCCAATATGTTGGAGTAATTTGAATTAGTTTTCGTGGATCGATCTTGATGCTGCCGCAATGTGAATTAGAATTATAATATAATAATAAACTTTGATTAAGGGATAACCGCAAACATAATCTCTCGAGTTATCATGGCAGGGAGGGTACAGAAAGGGATGGCGAATAACAGCTAGCCACCCCTACTCCTGGTGTTCTCTTGATTAACTTACTGGTCCGTCCGCGCATTCCAGAATCCGAATATATCCTTTGTTGTTTTGAACTGTAGATTACAGTTAGTGCACTTAAAACTTTTCTTTTGCGTAGTGCAGTGTGTATATAGGGAAGATGAGGAAAACCCACGACAATCCGACGAGCTTAGCAAAGAGCAATGCTAGAAGTGCACGAAACCGAATCTCCTTATACACTAGGTTACCCTTAACCCGGTGAACACAGGCCAGGGAGCCCTGACGGGCAACCGACGAACCTAGTCTGGCTGACATAGAAAGACAAGGGGGAACCGACTAGCTGGCTGGCTACTACATAGAAAGAAAATGGCGCCCAACGTGGGGCGAATAGCCGTATACCTATCGCTGTATGTTGACTACATAAGAAGAAAATGCCACAACCAATTTGGGGCAAGCAACAGTGATACTTCTAGACACCGAAACCGACTAGAGATTGCCAGATTTCTAAGTGCAGGAAACTAGAATGAAACTCAGCTCCACGATTTTGCTCTAGTAGTTACCAATAATTGTATTAGTGTCTGCTGAAGTTTAGTTTCAGGTCTTTTCAGTTTATGTAATGATCTCTAAGAATTCGAGGCCGGAATCGCGATCTTGATTCGAGTAATCTACGGATTAGGTCGACCACTCAGTTTGAAGTATTCATGTAATCTTGGAAGGATTGAAAGTAACAATAAGTAGAACTTATTTGCGGATTTGGATGAATTTGAATTAGGTCTCTAGGAATTGCGATTGTATTTCGAGTAATCTACGGAATAGTCGACCAGAACCAACAGTTCACTTGATATCTCATTTCCATGAATGTTCTTTAAACTTACTTTTAGACTACGGGAGTCTGTTCAATGGAATTGCAAAGTATTGGAGGTACTTCGATCTTTGACCGGTTCAGATAAAGTAACTCGAGAAGCAAACACTCAAACTATATTTTTTTTATTAATTTTGCTTTGAAATTTAACTTTTTGTAAGCTATCAAGAAACATAAGGAGTTTAATTCACATAGCGAGCATGCAGTCATTATAAGATCAATCACGAAACTATTGAATTTATTTGTATATAACCAAAGTATTTTTGCGATATGTCAGTACGTCACAGCAACGTCGATTTATCTGCCGCAGCAGGCGGCGAAATTACATCTTGTACAATTTGTACGCAACCATTGAGCGCAAGCGATTTAACAGCAACTACTCCTTGCGGTCATACATTCCACCATCAGTGTATCAGGGATCATATGATTGATTCCAATGGATGTCCAATGTGCAATCGAGAATGCACAGCACAACAATTGTCCTTGTCGAACAACAATCTCTTAGCGGAATTGTCAGCTGCTGATCGAAGATTAGGAGGTACTAATACTGTTAACAACGATTTACCGGCTTGCAGCGTGTCGATTGAGCATACGAACAGAGGTAGAGCAGGCGGAAGAAGAGGCAGGAATACAGGTCAACGCCGAGGCGGCGGACAACGAACAGGAATGACGCTGAGGTCAGGTCGCAATAATCCAGCGAACCACCTCGAGCAAAGTCTTGACACAGATTCTGTAAGAGATATTTCTAGGGCAGAAAATTTAGAGGACATAGAGAGAGTAGTACAGACAGCCATGCAGGCACAGCAACAAGTCATTAGGCAAGAACTTTCAGAGTTTATACGAGCGCAAGTAGCGAACCTACAGCTTGGTGGTTCTGCTCAAACTCCGAATAGGAGAATGAACGACAGACGAGATCAACCAAGGGAAGCTCATTCAGCAGAAACGGTTTACCATGATATTCATCTAAACACTCAGCGCGTCGATAGATCGGGTTCTACAGTTCAGCCAGAAAAGGTGCCGAGCATCATTCAGAGTTGGCACATCAAGTTTGATGGATTAAAGGACGGGTTACAGACAGAAGAGTTCCTTTATCGCATACAGGCATTAGCACAGCAAAATTTAAATGGGAATCGTCAGCTTCTATGTGACCATCTCCATTTATTTTTCGCTGGCAAAGCGAGCGAATGGTACTGGAAATTCCACCGTTCGTTTCCTCAGTTTAACTGGATTCTATTTTGCAGAGAATTTCGGAATAAGTTCAAGGAGAGTGACTCGGACATGGACATTTGGGAGTTCATAAACAGTAGGCGTCAAGCTGAAAAAGAACCTTTTGAAGACTACCAATTCCAAGTAGAGAAACTTGTGTCTCGCTTGAGCACGCCGATCTCAGAAGAATCGTTAGTGAGGCTTCTTATTCGACAAGCGAAACCTTCACTACGATATGAACTTATGCATTTGCGTATAGACACGTTAGCTCATCTCAGGGAGGAAGTCCGTACGCACGAACAATTTTGTAGGCAAATGAAAGCTCAATCAGTCAGAGGTGGTTTTCAGCAACGATCTTTTGTGTCTCAAATAGAAGAAGAGTTTGATGATAGTGAAACAGCTGAAGTTGCGGCTATACAGCGAAAGCAACTTAAGTGTTGGAATTGCGACAAACTTGGACATCGTTTTGATGATTGTCTTGAAGTTCGCACCATCTTTTGCTACGGGTGCGGAGCAAAGAATACGTTCAAGCCCAGGTGTCAAAAATGCAACCCATCGGAAAACTATCCGATGGATGCGCCGGTCAAATCTTGCCACACGTCGCATCCGAGACAGTAAATTCTGATAGTGGTACACAGACAGAACCATTAGTAATAATAAACCCAGACGAGTCAAATAACAAACCGGACGAACCTAAACCGATTAATGTCAATCATTACCAGCCATTTCATGTCAGAGTAGCGAATTACGCAGCCGCAAGACAGCGAATCTTCGGAGAAGTCAGTTCTTGCTCCTGCGTTTGCAAAACAAGACGTTCAACCAAGCGTCTGCGAAGTTTTTGGAAAGCAGTTCGAGGCAGTCGCCAGAAACTAATTTCCACAATCTTTATGAAGTCTGATAATCGTGTTTATACAGATATCAACATTGACGAGCATAAATACCTAGCTTTGTTGGATTCAGGTGCATCCATAAGTTGCATCGGTGGAACAGCAGCCAAGGAGCTAGAACACCATCCTAGAATGCGTAAATGCTCAGGCAGAATTCGAACAGCAAACAACTCGAAAAGTACAGTAGTTGGAAGACTCGAGTTAGAAATTGTCTATCGGGGAGTTAAGAAGCCGATACAGTTTTTTGTAATTCCGGAGCTTGATCAAGATGTTTATCTTGGCATAGACTTCTGGCGCGATTTTGGATTGCTCAGTAAGATTATGGATGATAAAATCTCTATAGCAGAGTTAGACATAGGTCGAGAAGACGAAGCTACTGAGAATCCGGATATTCACGTGCTGTCAGCACAACAAAAAGTAAGACTAGACTCAGTTATCGACAAATTGCCTTCTTACGAAAAGAATGGTCTTGGTCGAACACATTTGATGGAACATTGTATTGATGTAGCAGAGGCGAAACCAGTTAAGCAGCGTCATTGGCCAATATCGCCAGCAAAAGAAAATCTCATGTTTTCCGAATTAGAGAACATGCTAGCGCTAGGCGTAATAGAAGAATCCAAAAGTCCATGGAGCAGCAACTGTGTTCTCGTGAGGAAAGGACCTAAAGTTCGCTTATGTCTAGATTCTAGGGAAGTGAATAAGCTGACTGTTAAGGATGCATATCCACTACCGCACATAGACGGTATACTTAGTCGTTTACCTCCCGCACGCTTCATCACAGGCCTTGATATGAAACACGCGTTTTGGCAAATACCTCTCGAGGAGAAGTCCAGACAATATACCGCATTTACGATACCGAACCGGCCGTTATACCAATATAAGGTTATGCCTTTTGGTCTCTGTAATGCGGCCCAAACTTTGTGTAGATTGATGGATTTGGCTATCCCAGCGAAATTGCGTACGAGAGTATTTGTCTACTTAGACGATCTTTTGGTGCTTTCTGACGATTTCGAATCCCATATGAAACTGTTAGAGGAAATAGCAGGTTATCTCCGTGACGCGAATCTAACGATAAACATAGCCAAGTCAAAGTTCTGCATGACCCAAATCAGATATTTAGGCTTTGTCATTGGTGATGGTGAGCTGAAAGTCGATCCAGAGAAAGTAAGCGCGATCGAAAATTTTCCTGTACCCACTACGGTCAAACAGTTGCGCAGATTTCTAGGGTTAGCCGGTTGGTACCGACGTTTTGTGGACAACTATGCCGCAATAGCCGTACCACTGACAGATTTGCTTAGGAAGAACAAAGTTCTTACATGGACTCAAGAAGCAGAGGACGCATTTGTTCAACTCAAGTCCAAGTTAATCTCATCTCCAGTTTTGAGAACACCAGATTTCAAGAAGCCGTTTATACTGCTTTGCGATGCAAGTTTATATGGTCTCGGGTGTGTCTTAGTTCAAGAAAACGAGGAGGGAGTCGAACTACCGATAGCATATATGTCTGAAAAACTGTCTAAAGCACAGCGAAATTATTCGGTTACCGAGTTAGAGTGCTTAGCTGTAATCAAGGGCATCAATAAGTTCAGAGCATACATTGAAGGTCAAGAGTTCTGTGTGATTACCGATCATGCTTCACTTCAATGGCTAATGCGACAGAAGGATTTATCAGGACGTCTAGCCAGATGGGCCATTCGTCTGCAAGACTTTTCGTTTACGATTAAACATCGAAAGGGATCTGAAAATGTCGTAGCTGACGCGCTTTCGCGACGCGAAGAGGCAGAAGTGTCGAGCATAACGGATCTTGGACCAATTATCGACTTGAATTCGGTTGATTTCAATTCAGAACAGTACGTCGAACTGAGAAAAAGGATTCAGGACAACCAGTCACGTCTTCCTGATCTCAGGGTCGTGGACAAATTTGTGTATAAGAGAACTGAACCAGCTAAGGGAGAAGTGTTGCAAGACGAGTCATGGAAGCTTTGGATTCCAATAAACCTCATCGACCAAGTACTAGCGCGAGCACATGATTCACCCGATGCTGCTCACATCGGCATGAACAAGATGATCGAAAAGATCAGACGTCATCTATTCTGGCCAGGAATGGTTACTCAAATTCGTAATTATGTCTCAGATTGTAGTGTTTGTAAATCAACAAAGAGCCCTAACAAAGTTCTTAGACCACCTATGGGTAAACCCGTTACATCTGATCGTCCTTTTCAGCGACTATACATGGATCTTCTCGGTCCATATCCAAGGTCAAAGAAAGGGAACATAGGACTTTTAATTGTAGTTGATCACTGCACTAAATTCCATTTCTTGCAGCCGCTTCGGAAGTTTACATCTGAAAGGATTTGTGAGTATCTCGAGAAACACGTATTTTACACCTTCGGTACTCCAGAATCGATACTGACCGATAACGGATCACAATTTAAATCGGGTCATTTCAGAGCGTTTCTAACCAAGTTCGGAATTAAACAGATATGTACAGCAATTTATTCGCCGCAAGCGAATGCAAGCGAGCGTGTAAATAGGTCGATCCTAGCCGCGATCAGAGCTTATATCGGATCGGACCACACGAATTGGGACTTAAATATCGATGCGATAAGTGCATCACTAAGATCAAGTATTCATAGGAGTACAGGGTTTTCCCCGTATTTTCTTTGTTTTGGACAGAACATGATAGCCAATGGACAGGATTATGAGTTGCTTCGAAATCTGAATTCATTATCTGACGATGTAGCTATAAAAACAGCCGACATGTTACAGGTAGCGAGACAGCAAGCTAGAAAGAAGATTTCGGAATCACATGCAGCAAATGCTAGGGTATACAATTTGCGTAGTCGAGTCGTGCATTTGAAAGTGGGAGACACCGTATTCGCTCGCAGTTTTGCTCAAAGCAATGCTGGCAAGAAGTTCAGTAGCAAGCTAGCACCCGTTTTCGTCAAAGCATCAATAACGAAGAAAATCAGCCCGACGTATTACGAACTAGCTAACGAATCGAACAAGTCCTTGGGCGTATATCACCTGAAAGATATCAGAACATGACACAGATAAGGAATTTGCAACTGACCTTTGTTTTTGTCAGTTAACCCTTCTGCGAGTTAAACCTCTTGCAAAGTTAACTGTGGTGTGGTGGCCAGTCGCAAACCGAAAATAAAATATATGAGAAATACGGAAATTAATTTGTGAACATTGCGAAAATGCAAATCACATTTGAATTCGCATATGCCCACAAGCAAAACGTAGAGTATAGCGGAGAGCGTCGATAGAAGTTTATCTGGCCTGCTCTCGCATACAGCCTACCGGCATAGCGCTAACCCTTTCTCGTGTGCACCGAATGCGTGTGAAGACAGAAAAGGCGAAGAGCGACTGGAAGCACTCCGTTAGGTGAAGTTTGGCAACGCTGCAATTGCGTACAGCTAACTTCTCGAGTCAGAGTTCTCGCTCATTTCATTTTTGGCACTAATAACGTTCGCATGCAAACCGCTGCTGATCGTTGTAATAATAGTGGAAAATTTTCAACCGCGTGGCCGAAAATTTTAAAGTGTTTTCTGGCCAAGGAAAAGGAGTTCACCAGTGCAGAAGGAGTTTCGGAGAAACGAACCCAGCACAAGGGGAAAGAGACGGAAGATACGTCGGCCGGCAACTTCAGCGCCAGAGCGGCGGCATTACGCCTGTTCTCGGGCGTTGGTCACCGGCTGGTAGACCGTTTTGGAGGCCGCTGGCCGAGATCAGTGCGACAACCGCCGTACTCTTTTGGACGTGCCACGCGCTGACTGCCACGTTTGAGGTTGGAATCGACCTGCGAGCGAGCACGCCCAACCCCCCATCGGCCTTAACCTCAAATTTTGAGCGACACTTCGGCCGCGACACCGTGTGCCACATGAAGGTTCGGATTTAACCTTAATCCGACCTGCCGTTCCCAATCAGCCAATCCATCCCAGGCGTGGTGTCGGAGTACCCATGCGGGTTAGGCTACCCTAAGGAACGCGAGGAGGAGGAGAAGGAGCTACGAGCTCCTGCAGAAGCAACGACGATCGGTTGACCGTTGGTTTTGCTGCCGTAACTAGAAGGAGGAGACGAATGTGAGGCGACGCTAGCCTACACTTTACGCGCACGTGCCACGTGCGGCACCATATCCCAGAGCGGGATGAAATAAGGAGAACAGACCTCTCGTCTGGCATGCGAAGACGCCAAACCCTTCGTATGCGGTGAATCGAACAGGAGATCTGGAGGAGAATGCCGCAAGGAGGCATCGCCATGTGCAGAGCTGCAGCCAATCAACGTTGACGTGTGCTGCAGATAATTTTCTTTGTTTAGGGATTCAGAGCCAATGTGCTGAAATTGTAGATCTAATTTTTTGATAATAATACTGTTTGTATTCAAGTAATGTAAATTTAGGGTCGTTTGAGCAACACAAAAATAATATTTGTCAGAAGTTAACAACATTTCTTGATTAAATCTAGCACAGCGTCTTCGATGGGCCCACCGAACCTGCTTCAACCGGATTTGTGAGTAAGTGAGATCTCTCCTTATAAAAAAAAAAAAAAAACATATTGATTTCTGACTTTTAAAATATATTACATTTTTGTGTGTGCATTTAAATAACGAAACGCTATATAATTAGTCGATTGATATTTACATATTTTTTCTACAATTCAATTAAAGTAAATTTTCGTAGCATTATGATTAGGAGTAAATACACCGTAAGCAGCGATAAGAATTTTTGGAGCGAATAAGATTTTGTAGACGATAAGAAGATGCGATTGGATAACGCTTTGTTATTGTTTTGGGCATTAGGCCAATATGATTGAATTTATGCGATACTTTGTTTTGATTGATTGATTCTTTTTCCAATATGTTGGAGTAATTTGAATTAGTTTTCGTGGATCGATCTTGATGCTGCCGCAATGTGAATTAGAATTATAATATAATAATAAACTTTGATTAAGGGATAACCGCAAACATAATCTCTCGAGTTATCATGGCAGGGAGGGTACAGAAAGGGATGGCGAATAACAGCTAGCCACCCCTACTCCTGGTGTTCTCTTGATTAACTTACTGGTCCGTCCGCGCATTCCAGAATCCGAATATATCCTTTGTTGTTTTGAACTGTAGATTACAGTTAGTGCACTTAAAACTTTTCTTTTGCGTAGTGCAGTGTGTATATAGGGAAGATGAGGAAAACCCACGACAATCCGACGAGCTTAGCAAAGAGCAATGCTAGAAGTGCACGAAACCGAATCTCCTTATACACTAGGTTACCCTTAACCCGGTGAACACAGGCCAGGGAGCCCTGACGGGCAACCGACGAACCTAGTCTGGCTGACATAGAAAGACAAGGGGGAACCGACTAGCTGGCTGGCTACTACAACTTTTTGTTTACAAATTTACAATTGAGTATGCAAATGTATTAGCCTTCTAAAAACTAATATAAGTACAAATTCTGCCGTGGATACATGCATTATTAGCGGAGTTTTGAACTTTTTGTTTACAAATTTACAATTGAGTATGCAAATGTATTAGCATTGTAAGAACCAATTTAAATATAAATTCTAAAGTGGATATATGCAATATTAGCTGAGTTGTGAACTTTTTGTTTTCAAATTTACAATTGAGTATGCAAATGTATTAGCCGTGTAAAAACTATTATAAATACA
Organism: Drosophila kikkawai; assembly: GCF_030179895.1. Classification (NCBI taxonomy): domain Eukaryota; kingdom Metazoa; phylum Arthropoda; class Insecta; order Diptera; family Drosophilidae; genus Drosophila; species Drosophila kikkawai. The sequence continues at coordinate 25,947 of NW_027222476.1, read as the reverse complement.
AATTCTGAAGTGGATACAGACATTATTAGCTGAGTTGTGAACTTTTTGTTTACAAATTTACAATTGAGTATGCAAATGTATTAGCCTTCTAAAAACTAATATAAGTACAAATTCTGCCGTGGATACATGCATTATTAGCGGAGTTGTGAACTTTTTGTTTACAAATTTACAATTGAGTATGCAAATGTATTAGCATTGTAAGAACTAATTTAAATATAAATGCTAAAGTGGATATATGCAATATTATCTGAGTTGTGAACTTTTTTTTTACAAATTTACAATTGAGTATGCAAATGTATTAGACGTGTAAAAACTAATATAAATATAAATTCTGAAGTGGATTCAGGCATTATTAGCTGAGTTATGAACTTTTTGTTTACAATTTACAATTGAGTGTGCAAATGTGTAAGCCGTGTAAAAACTAATATCAGTACAAATTCTGCCGTGGATACATGCATTATTAGCGGAGTTGTGAACTTTTTGTTTACAAATTTACAATTGAGTATGCAAATGTATTAGCATTGTAAGAACTAATTTAAATATAAATTGTAAAGTGGATATATGCAATATTATCTGAGTTGTGAACTTCTTGTTTACAAATTTACAATTGAGTATGCAAATTAGCAATTAGCCGTCTAAAAACTAATATAAGTACAAATTCTGCCGTGTATACATGCATTATTAGCGGAGTTGTGAACTTTTTGTTTACAAATTTACAACTGAGTATGCAAATGTATTAGCATTGTAAGAACTAATTTAAATATAAATTCTAAAGTTGATATATGCAATATTATCTGAGTTGTGAACTTTTAGTTTACAAATTTACAATTGAGTATGCAAATGTATTAGCATTGTAAGAACTAATTTAAATATAAATTCTAAAGTTGATATATGCAATATTATCTGAGTTGTGAACTTTTTGTTTACAAATTTACAATTGAGTATGCAAATTAGCAATTAGCCTTCTAAAAACTAATATAAGTACAAATTCTGCCGTGGATACATGCATTATTAGCGGAGTTGTGAACTTTTTGTTTACAAATTTACAATTGAGTATGCAAATGTATTAGCCGTGTAATAACTAATATAAGTACAAATTCTGAAGTGGATACAGGCATTATTAGCTGAGTTGTGAACTTTTTGTTTACAAATTTACAATTGAGTATGCAAATGTATTAGCCTTGTAAAAACTAATATCAGTACAAATTCTGCCGTGGATACATGCATTATTAGCGGAGTTGTGAACTTTTTGTTTACAAATTTACAATTGATTATGCAAATGTATAAGCATTGTAAGAACTAATTTAAATATAAATTCTAAAGTGGATATATGTATTATTATCTGAGTTGTGAACTTTTTGTTTACAATTTACAATTGAGTATGCAAATGTATTAGCCTTCTAAAAACTAATATAAGTACAAATTCTGCCGTGGATACATGCATTATTAGCGGAGTTGTGAACTTTTTGTTTACAAATTTACAATTGAGTATGCAAATGTATTAGCATTGTAAGAACTAATTTAAATATAAATTCTAAAGTGGATATATGCAATATTATCTGAGTTGTGAACTTTTTGTTTACAAATTTACAATTGGGTATGCAAATGTATTAGACGTGTAAAAACTATTATAAATACAAATTCTGAAGTGGATACAGACATTATTAGCTGAGTTGTGAACTTTTTGTTCACAAATTTACAATTGAGTATGCAAATGTATTAGCCTTCTAAAAACTAATATAAGTAAAAATTCTGCCGTGGATACATGCATTATCAGCGGAGTTGTGAACTTTTTGTTTACAAATTAACAATTGAGTATGCAAATGTATTAGCATTGTAAGAACTAATTTAAATATAAATGCTAAAGTGGATATATGCAATATTATCTGAGTTGTGAACTTTTTGTTCACAAATTTACAATTGATTATGCAAATGTATTAGCATTGTAAGAACTAATTTAAATATAAATTCTAAAGTGGATTCAGGCATTATTAGCTGAGTTATGAACTTTTTGTTTACAATTTACAATTGAGTGTGCAAATGTATAAGCCGTGTAAAAACTAATATCAGTACAAATTCTGCCGTGGATACATGCATTATAAGCGGAGTTGTGAACTTTTTGTTTACAAATTTACAATTGAGTATGCAAATGTATTAGCATTGTAAGAACTAATTTAAATATAAATTGTAAAGTGGATATATGCAATATTATCTGAGTTGTGAACTTTTTGTTTACAAATTTACAATTGAGTATGCAAATGTATTAGCCGTGTAAAAACTAATATAAGTACAAATTCTGCCGTGGATACATGCATTATTAGCGGAGTTGCGAACTTTTTGTTTACAAATTTACAACTGAGTATGCAAATGTATTAGCATTGTAAGAACTAATTTAAATATAAATTCTTAAGTTGATATATGCAATATTATCTGAGTTGTGAACTTTTTGTTTACAAATTTACAATTGAGTATGCAAATTAGCAATTAGCCTTCTAAAAACTAATATAAGTGCAAATTCTGCCGTGGATACATGCATTATTAGCGGAGTTGTGAGTTTTTGTTTACAAATTTACAACTGAGTATGCAAATGTATTAGCATTGTAAGAACTAATTTAAATATAAATTCTTAAGTTGATATATTCAATATTATCTGAGTTGTGAACTTTTTGATTACAAATTTACAATTGAGTATGCAAATGTATTAGCATTGTAAGAACTAATTTAAATATAAATTCTAAAGTTGATATATGCAATATTATCTGAGTTGTGAACTTTTTGTTTACAAATTTACAATTGAGTATGCAAATTAGCAATTAGCCTTCTAAAAACTAATATAAGTACAAATTCTGCCGTGGATACATGCACTATTAGCGAAGTTGTGAACTTTTTGTTTACAAATTTACAATTGAGTATGCAAATGTATTAGACGTGTAAAAACTAATATAAATATAAATTCTGAAGTGGATTCAGGCATTATTAGCTGAGTTATGAACTTTTTGTTTACAATTTACAATTGAGTGTGCAAATGTATAAGCCGTGTAAAAACTAATATAAGTACAAATTCTGCCGTGGATACATGCATTATTAGCGGAGTTGTGAACTTTTTGTTTACAAATTTACAATTGATTATGCAAATGTATTAGCATTGTAAGAACTAATTTAAATATAAATTCTAAAGTGGATATATGTATTATTATCTGAGTTGTGAACTTTTTGTTTACAAATTTACAATTGATTATGCAAATGTATTAGTATTGTAAGAACTAATTTAAATATAAATTCTAAAGTGGATATATGTATTATTATCTGAGTTGTGAACTTTTTGTTTACAATTTACAATTGAGTATGCAAATGTATAAGCCGTGTAAAAACTAATATAAGTACAAATTCTGCCGTGGATACATGCATTATTAGCGGAGTTGTGAACTTTTTGTTTACAAATTTACAATTGAGTATGCAAATGTATTAGCATTGTAAGAACTAATTTAAATTTAAATGCTAAAGTGGATATATGCAATATTATCTGAGTTGTGAACTTTTTGTTTACAAATTTACAATTGATTATGCAAATGTATTAGCATTGTAAGAACTAATTTAAATTTAAATGCTAAAGTGGATATATGCAATATTATCTGAGTTGTGAACTTTTTGTTTACAAATTTACAATTGATTATGCAAATGTATTAGCATTGTAAGAACTAATTTAAGTATAAATTCTAAAGTGGATATATGTATTATTATCTGAGTTGTGAACTTTTTGTTTACAATTTACAATTGAGTATGCAAATGTATAAGCCGTGTAAAAACTAATATAAATACAAATTCTGAAGTGGATTCAGGAATTATTAGCTGAGTTGTGAACTTTTTGTTTTCAAATTTACAATTGAGTATGCAAATGTATTAGCCGTGTAAAAACTATTATAATTACAAATTCTGAAGTGGATACAGACATTATTAGCTGAGTTGTGAACTTTTTGTTTACAAATTTACAATTGAGTATGCAAATGTATTAGCCTTCTAAAAACTAATATAAGTACAAATTCTGCCGTGGATACATGCATTATTAGCGGAGTTGTGAACTTTTTGTTTACAAATTTACAATTGAGTATGCAAATGTATTAGCATTGTAAGAACTAATTTAAATTTAAATGCTAAAGTGGATATATGCAATATTATCTGAGTTGTGAACTTTTTGTTTACAAATTTACAATTGATTATGCAAATGTATTAGCATTGTAAGAACTAATTTAAATATAAATTCTAAAGTGGATTCAGGCATTATTAGCTGAGTTATGAACTTTTTGTTTACAATTTACAATTGAGTGTGCAAATGTATAAGCCGTGTAAAAACTAATATCAGTACAAATTCTGCCGTGGATGCATGCATTATTAGCGGAGTTGTGAACTTTTTGTTTACAAATTTACAATTGAGTATGCAAATGTATTAGCATTGTAAGAACTAATTTAAATATAAATTCTAAAGTGGATATATGCAATATTATCTGAGTTGTGAACTTTTTGTTTACAAATTTACAACTGAGTATGCAAATGTATTAGCATTGTAAGAACTAATTTAAATATAAATTCTAAAGTTGATATATGCAATATTATCTGAGTTGTGAACTTTTAGTTTACAAATTTACAATTGAGTATGCAAATGTATTAGCATTGTAAGAACTAATTTAAATATAAATTCTAAAGTTGATATATGCAATATTATCTGAGTTGTGAACTTTTTGTTTACAAATTTACAATTGAGTATGCAAATTAGCAATTAGCCTTCTAAAAACTAATATAAGTACAAATTCTGCCGTGGATACAGGCATTATTAGCGGAGTTGTGAACTTTTTGTTTACAAATTTACAATTGAGTATGCAAATGTATTAGCCGTGTAATAACTAATATAAGTACAAATTCTGAAGTGGATACAGGCATTATTAGCTGAGTTGTGAACTTTTTGTTTACAAATTTACAATTGAGTATGCAAATGTATTAGCCTTGTAAAAACTAATATCAGTACAAATTCTGCCGTGGATACATGCATTATTAGCGGAGTTGTGAACTTTTTGTTTACAAATTTACAATTGATTATGCAAATGTATAAGCATTGTAAGAACTAATTTAAATATAAATTCTAAAGTGGATATATGTATTATTATCTGAGTTGTGAACTTTTTGTTTACAATTTACAATTGAGTATGCAAATGTATTAGCCTTCTAAAAACTAATATAAGTACAAATTCTGCCGTGGATACATGCATTATTAGCGGAGTTGTGAACTTTTTGTTTACAAATTTACAATTGAGTATGCAAATGTATTAGCATTGTAAGAACTAATTTAAATATAAATTCTAAAGTGGATATACGCAATATTATCTGAGTTGTGAACTTTTTGTTTACAAATTTACAATTGGGTATGCAAATGTATTAGACGTGTAAAAACTATTATAAATACAAATTCTGAAGTGGATACAGACATTATTAGCTGAGTTGTGAACTTTTTGTTTACAAATTTACAATTGAGTATGCAAATGTATTAGCCTTCTAAAAACTAATATAAGTAAAAATTCTGCCGTGGATACATGCATTATCAGCGGAGTTGTGAACTTTTTGTTTACAAATTAACAATTGAGTATGCAAATGTATTAGCATTGTAAGAACTAATTTAAATATAAATGCTAAAGTGGATATATGCAATATTATCTGAGTTGTGAACTTTTTGTTCACAAATTTACAATTGATTATGCAAATGTATTAGCATTGTAAGAACTAATTTAAATATAAATTCTAAAGTGGATTCAGGCATTATTAGCTGAGTTATGAACTTTTTGTTTACAATTTACAATTGAGTGTGCAAATGTATAAGCCGTGTAAAAACTAATATCAGTACAAATTCTGCCGTGGATACATGCATTATTAGCGGAGTTGTGAACTTTTTGTTTACAAATTTACAATTGAGTATGCAAATGTATTAGCATTGTAAGAACTAATTTAAATATAAATTGTAAAGTGGATATATGCAATATTATCTGAGTTGTGAACTTTTTGTTTACAAATTTACAATTGAGTATGCAAATGTATTAGCCGTGTAAAAACTAATATAAGTACAAATTCTGCCGTGGATACATGCATTATTAGCGGAGTTGTGAACTTTTTGTTTACAAATTTACAACTGAGTATGCAAATGTATTAGCATTGTAAGAACTAATTTAAATATAAATTCTTAAGTTGATATATGCAATATTATCTGAGTTGTGAACTTTTTGTTTACAAATTTACAATTGAGTATGCAAATTAGCAATTAGCCTTCTAAAAACTAATATAAGTGCAAATTCTGCCGTGGATACATGCATTATTAGCGGAGTTGTGAGTTTTTGTTTACAAATTTACAACTGAGTATGCAAATGTATTAGCATTGTAAGAACTAATTTAAATATAAATTCTTAAGTTGATATATTCAATATTATCTGAGTTGTGAACTTTCTGATTACAAATTTACAATTGAGTATGCAAATGTATTAGCATTGTAAGAACTAATTTAAATATAAATTCTAAAGTTGATATATGCAATATTATCTGAGTTGTGAACTTTTTGTTTACAAATTTACAATTGAGTATGCAAATTAGCAATTAGCCTTCTAAAAACTAATATAAGTACAAATTCTGCCGTGGATACATGCACTATTAGCGAAGTTGTGAACTTTTTGTTTACAAATTTACAATTGAGTATGCAAATGTATTAGACGTGTAAAAACTAATATAAATATAAATTCTGAAGTGGATTCAGGCATTATTAGCTGAGTTATGAACTTTTTGTTTACAATTTACAATTGAGTGTGCAAATGTATAAGCCGTGTAAAAACTAATATAAGTACAAATTCTGCCGTGGATACATGCATTATTAGCGGAGTTGTGAACTTTTTGTTTACAAATTTACAATTGATTATGCAAATGTATTAGCATTGTAAGAACTAATTTAAATATAAATTCTAAAGTGGATATATGTATTATTATCTGAGTTGTGAACTTTTTGTTTACAAATTTACAATTGATTATGCAAATGTATTAGCATTGTAAGAACTAATTTAAATATAAATTCTAAAGTGGATATATGTATTATTATCTGAGTTGTGAACTTTTTGTTTACAATTTACAATTGAGTATGCAAATGTATAAGCCGTGTAAAAACTAATATAAGTACAAATTCTGCCGTGGATACATACATTATTAGCTGAGTTGTGAACTTTTTGTTTACAAATTTACAATTGAGTATGCAAATGTATTAGCCGTGTAAAAACTAATATAAATACAAATTCTGAAGTGGATTCAGGAATTATTAGCTGAGTTGTGAACTTTTTGTTTTCAAATTTACAATTGAGTATGCAAATGTATTAGCCGTGTAAAAACTATTATAATTACAAATTCTGAAGTGGATACAGACATTATTAGCTGAGTTGTGAACTTTTTGTTTACAAATTTACAATTGAGTATGCAAATGTATTAGCCTTCTAAAAACTAATATAAGTACAAATTCTGCCGTGGATACATGCATTATTAGCGGAGTTGTGAACTTTTTGTTTACAAATTTACAATTGAGTATGCAAATGTATTAGCATTGTAAGAACTAATTTAAATTTAAATGCTAAAGTGGATATATGCAATATTATCTGAGTTGTGAACTTTTTGTTTACAAATTTACAATTGATTATGCAAATGTATTAGCATTGTAAGAACTAATTTAAATATAAATTCTAAAGTGGATTCAGGCATTATTAGCTGAGTTATGAACTTTTTGTTTACAATTTACAATTGAGTGTGCAAATGTATAAGCCGTGTAAAAACTAATATCAGTACAAATTCTGCCGTGGATGCATGCATTATTAGCGGAGTTGTGAACTTTTTGTTTACAAATTTACAATTGAGTATGCAAATGTATTAGCATTGTAAGAACTAATTTAAATATAAATTCTAAAGTGGATATATGCAATATTATCTGAGTTGTGAACTTTTTGTTTACAAATTTACAACTGAGTATGCAAATGTATTAGCATTGTAAGAACTAATTTAAATATAAATTCTAAAGTTGATATATGCAATATTATCTGAGTTGTGAACTTTTTGTTTACAAATTTACAATTGAGTATGCAAATTAGCAATTAGCCTTCTAAAAACTAATATAAGTACAAATTCTGCCGTGGATACATGCATTATTAGCGGAGTTGTGAACTTTTTGTTTACAAATTTACAATTGAGTATGCAAATGTATTAGCCGTGTAATAACTAATATAAGTACAAATTCTGAAGTGGATACAGGCATTATTAGCTGAGTTGTGAACTTTTTGTTTACAAATTTACAATTGAGTATGCAAATGTATTAGCCTTGTAAAAACTAATATCAGTACAAATTCTGCCGTGGATACATGCATTATTAGCGGAGTTGTGAACTTTTTGTTTACAAATTTACAATTGATTATGCAAATGTATAAGCATTGTAAGAACTAATTTAAATATAAATTCTAAAGTGGATATATGTATTATTATCTGAGTTGTGAACTTTTTGTTTACAATTTACAATTGAGTATGCAAATGTATTAGCCTTCTAAAAACTAATATAAGTACAAATTCTGCCGTGGATACATGCATTATTAGCGGAGTTGTGAACTTTTTGTTTACAAATTTACAATTGAGTATGCAAATGTATTAGCATTGTAAGAACTAATTTAAATATAAATTCTAAAGTGGATATATGCAATATTATCTGAGTTGTGAACTTTTTGTTTACAAATTTACAATTGGGTATGCAAATGTATTAGACGTGTAAAAACTATTATAAATACAAATTCTGAAGTGGATACAGACATTATTAGCTGAGTTGTGAACTTTTTGTTTACAAATTTACAATTGAGTATGCAAATGTATTAGCCTTCTAAAAACTAATATAAGTAAAAATTCTGCCGTGGATACATGCATTATCAGCGGAGTTGTGAACTTTTTGTTTACAAATTAACAATTGAGTATGCAAATGTATTAGCATTGTAAGAACTAATTTAAATATAAATGCTAAAGTGGATATATGCAATATTATCTGAGTTGTGAACTTTTTGTTCACAAATTTACAATTGATTATGCAAATGTATTAGCATTGTAAGAACTAATTTTAATATAAATTCTAAAGTGGATTCAGGCATTATTAGCTGAGTTATGAACTTTTTGTTTACAATTTACAATTGAGTGTGCAAATGTATAAGCCGTGTAAAAACTAATATCAGTACAAATTCTGCCGTGGATACATGCATTATTAGCGGAGTTGTGAACTTTTTGTTTACAAATTTACAATTGAGTATGCAAATGTATTAGCATTGTAAGAACTAATTTAAATATAAATTGTAAAGTGGATATATGCAATATTATCTGAGTTGTGAACTTTTTGTTTACAAATTTACAATTGAGTATGCAAATGTATTAGCCGTGTAAAAACTAATATAAGTACAAATTCTGCCGTGGATACATGCATTATTAGCGGAGTTGTGAACTTTTTGTTTACAAATTTACAACTGAGTATGCAAATGTATTAGCATTGTAAGAACTAATTTAAATATAAATTCTTAAGTTGATATATGCAATATTATCTGAGTTGTGAACTTTTTGTTTACAAATTTACAATTGAGTATGCAAATTAGCAATTAGCCTTCTAAAAACTAATATAAGTGCAAATTCTGCCGTGGATACATGCATTATTAGCGGAGTTGTGAGTTTTTGTTTACAAATTTACAACTGAGTATGCAAATGTATTAGCATTGTAAGAACTAATATAAATATAAATGCTAAAGTGGATATATGCAATATTATCTGAGTTGTGAACTTTTTTTTTACAAATTTACAATTGAGTATGCAAATGTATTAGACGTGTAAAAACTAATATAAATATAAATTCTGAAGTGGATTCAGGCATTATTAGCTGAGTTATGAACTTTTTGTTTACAATTTACAATTGAGTGTGCAAATGTATAAGCCGTGTAAAAACTAATATAAGTACAAATTCTGCCGTGGATACATGCATTATTAGCGGAGTTGTGAACTTTTTGTTTACAAATTTACAATTGATTATGCAAATGTATTAGCATTGTAAGAACTAATTTAAATATAAATTCTAAAGTGGATATATGTATTATTATCTGAGTTGTGAACTTTTTGTTTACAAATTTACAATTGATTATGCAAATGTATTAGCATTGTAAGAACTAATTTAAATATAAATTCTAAAGTGGATATATGTATTATTATCTGAGTTGTGAACTTTTTGTTTACAATTTACAATTGAGTATGCAAATGTATAAGCCGTGTAAAAACTAATATAAGTACAAATTCTGCCGTGGATACATACATTATTAGCTGAGTTGTGAACTTTTTGTTTACAAATTTACAATTGAGTATGCAAATGTATTAGCCGTGTAAAAACTAATATAAATACAAATTCTGAAGTGGATTCAGGAATTATTAGCTGAGTTGTGAACTTTTTGTTTTCAAATTTACAATTGAGTATGCAAATGTATTAGCCGTGTAAAAACTATTATAATTACAAATTCTGAAGTGGATACAGACATTAGCTGAGTTGTGAACTTTTTGTTTACAAATTTACAATTGAGTATGCAAATGTATTAGCCTTCTAAAAACTAATATAAGTACAAATTCTGCCGTGGATACATGCATTATTAGCGGAGTTGTGAACTTTTTGTTTACAAATTTACAATTGAGTATGCAAATGTATTAGCATTGTAAGAACTAATTTAAATATAAATTCTAAAGTGGATATATGCAATATTATCTGAGTTGTGAACTTTTTGTTTACAAATTTACAATTGGGTATGCAAATGTATTAGACGTGTAAAAACTATTATAAATACAAATTCTGAAGTGGATACAGACATTATTATCTGAGTTGTGAACTTTTTGTTTACAAATTTACAATTGAGTATGCAAATGTATTAGCCTTCTAAAAACTAATATAAGTAAAAATTCTGCCGTGGATACATGCATTATTAGCGGAGTTGTGAACTTTTTGTTTACAAATTTACAATTGAGTATGCAAATGTATTAGCATTGTAAGAACTAATTTAAATATAAATGCTAAAGTGGATATATGCAATATTATCTGAGTTGTGAACTTTTTGTTTACAAATTTACAATTGATTATGCAAATGTATTAGCATTGTAAGAACTAATTTAAATATAAATTCTAAAGTGGATTCAGGCATTATTAGCTGAGTTATGAACTTTTTGTTTACAATTTACAATTGAGTGTGCAAATGTATAAGCCGTGTAAAAACTAATATCAGTACAAATTCTGCCGTGGATACATGCATTATTAGCGGAGTTGTGAACTTTTTGTTTACAAATTTACAATTGAGTATGCAAATGTATTAGCATTGTAAGAACTAATTTAAATATAAATTGTAAAGTGGATATATGCAATATTATCTGAGTTGTGAACTTTTTGTTTACAAATTTACAATAGAGTATGCAAATGTATTAGACGTGTAAAAACTATTATAAATACAAATTCTGAAGTGGATACAGACATTATTATCTGAGTTGTGAACTTTTTGTTTACAAATTTACAATTGAGTATGCAAATGTATTAGCATTGTAAGAACTAATTTAAATATAAATGCTAAAGTGGATATATGCAATATTATCTGAGTTATGAACTTTTTGTTTACAAATTTACAATTGATTATGCAAATTAGCAATTAGCCTTCTAAAAACTAATATAAGTACAAATTCTGCCGTGGATACATGCATTATTAGCGGAGTTGTGAACTTTTTGTTTACAAATTTACAACTGAGTATGCAAATGTATTAGCATTGTAAGAACTAATTTAAATATAAATTCTAAAGTTGATATATGCAATATTATCTGAGTTGTGAACTTTTTGTTTACAAATTTACAATTGAGTATGCAAATTAGCAATTAGCCTTCTAAAAACTAATATAAGTACAAATTCTGCCGTGGATACATGCATTATTAGCGGAGTTGTGAACTTTTTTTTTACAAATTTTCATATGAGTATGCAAATGTATTAGCATTGTAAGAACTAATTTAAATATAAATTGTAAAGTGGATATATGCAATATTATCTGAGTTGTGAACTTTTTGTTTACAAATTTACAATTGAGTATGCAAATGTATTAGACGTGTAAAAACTTATATAAATATAAATTCTGAAGTGGATTCAGGCATTATTAGCTGAGTTGTGAACTTTTTGTTTACAAATTTACAATTGAGTATGCAAATGTATTAGCCTTCTAAAAACTAATATAAGTACAAATTCTGCCGTGGATACATGCATTATTAGCGAAGTTGTGAACTTTTTGTTTACAAATTTACAATTGAGTATGCAAATGTATTAGACGTGTAAGAACTAATTTAAATATAAATGCTAAAGTGGATATATGCAATATTATCTGAGTTGTGAACTTTTTGTTTACAAATTTACAATTGATTATGCAAATGTATTAGCATTGTAAGAACTAATTTAAATATAAATTCTAAAGTGGATTCAGGCATTATTAGCTGAGTTATGAACTTTTTGTTTACAATTTACAATTGAGTGTGCAAATGTATAAGCCGTGTAAAAACTAATATCAGTACAAATTCTGCCGTGGATACATGCATTATTAGCGGAGTTGTGAACTTTTTGTTTACAAATTTACAATTGAGTATGCAAATGTATTAGCATTGTAAGAACTAATTTAAATATAAATTGTAAAGTGGATATATGCAATATTATCTGAGTTGTGAACTTTTTGTTTACAAATTTACAATAGAGTATGCAAATGTATTAGACGTGTAAAAACTATTATAAATACAAATTCTGAAGTGGATACAGACATTATTATCTGAGTTGTGAACTTTTTGTTTACAAATTTACAATTGAGTATGCAAATGTATTAGCCTTCTAAAAACTAATATAAGTAAAAATTCTGCCGTGGATACATGCATTATTAGCGGAGTTGTGAACTTTTTGTTTACAAATTTACAATTGAGTATGCAAATGTATTAGCATTGTAAGAACTAATTTAAATATAAATGCTAAAGTGGATATATGCAATATTATCTGAGTTATGAACTTTTTGTTTACAAATTTACAATTGATTATGCAAATGTATTAGCATTGTAAGAACTAATTTAAATATAAATTCTAAAGTGGATTCAGGCATTATTAGCTGAGTTATGAACTTTTTGTTTACAATTTACAATTGAGTGTGCAAATGTATAAGCCGTGTAAAAACTTATATCAGTACAAATTCTGCCGTGGATACATGCATTATTAGCGGAGTTGTGAACTTTTTGTTTACAAATTTACAATTGAGTATGCAAATGTATTAGCATTGCACATTGGGATGAAATGCCTTTATTTTGGCCAAAATCCAAAAAATTCGTGTTAATATATCAATATTGTTACAATTATTTTAAGCGAAGAAATGTCCCTAGACATCAAAAATATTTAATTGGTATTTTATTGTCCAGCCGTTGTCTTCCACCAGCCCTTGAAAGTCAACTGTTCTTGCCACGTAGTGCGTGCAAGTTTGCTGATTAGACAAGTTCCTTAACTTTGACGTTCTCGTATTCTTAAACAGTTTGACCAATTAAAATACCTTAAAATGGAAAATGTTTCACATTGTATGTAGAAAATATCTGTATAAGTGTTTAATTATTTGTGCTTTTGTTTTGTCATGCTTTTAATGAAATACGTAAACACTAGTTTTGTTGATTCTAACCTTAAAATATTTGTGTTTCGTGGAGCATATCTAGCAAGATACAACAGGATTCAAATAACAGCTTATGTGGTAGAATTTGTTATTATGTGTATATTCAGATAGCAATTAAATAATTTGCGGGAACTTGCGGGGGGGTTTGATATTTCAACAGATGCGAGCCAGGTTGGAATTCGTCGAGGTGACTTACAGGAAGTTTGGCTGTATAATAATCGCAATGTCATCGCGACTTTTTGATTTGCATGCGAGGAAAAATAGCCGAGTGAACAATTTAACTGACGTATTTCATCGAGCTTTAAATTCTTCTGATCCTTACTTATCAAGCATCGCTCAAAAAAAGAGTTCAAAATCACACTCATTGCCAAGTGAAGTTATTGCACTTTTAGCTTCTCCAAATCCAGAAGATGCAGCCCAAGTATATAATATTAAAGACAACCTTACAAGTATACCATATTTAGATTTTGATTTAGAAGAAGAACGTTTATATTAATACAAGTTTATGTACTTATTTTTAAGTTTTCGTTTATCAAATTAAGTTATAATATGCAAAAATATTAAAATAAAAAATTATATAACAATTATGGATAAAAAAATGCAAAAAAAAAAAAAAATATAACAACATTAATATGAATTTTATATGAATATACTGCAGTTCTATTATGAGGGCGGCAGGGAAGGAAAGGTGGCAGTGTAAAAAAAAAACCGAAATTCACAAATAATATAAGCAGCAAATTCTCCAAGTTTCAACTTTCTAGCTTTAAAATTACGGTTGTGGCCAAAATAAAAGCATTTCATCCCAATGTGCATTGTAAGAACTAATTTAAATATAAATTGTAAAGTGGATATATGCAATATTATCTGAGTTGTGAACTTTTTGTTTACAAATTTACAATTGAGTATGCAAATGTATTAGACGTGTAAAAACTAATATAAATATAAATTCTGAAGTGGATTCAGGCATTATTAACTGAGTTGTGAACTTTTTGTTTACAAATTTACAATTGAGTATGCAAATGTATTAGCCTTCTAAAAACTAATATAAGTACAAATTCTGCCGTGGATACATGCATTATTAGCGAAGTTGTGAACTTTTTGTTTACAAATTTACAATTGAGTATGCAAATGTATTAGACGTGTAAAAACTAATATAAATATAAATTCTGAAGTGGATTCAGGCATTATTAGCTGAGTTATGAACTTTTTGTTTACAATTTACAATTGAGTGTGAAAATGTATAAGCCGTGTAAAAACTAATATAAGTACAAATTCTGCCGTGGATACATGCATTATTAGCGGAGTTGTGAACTTTTTGTTTACAAATTTACAATTGAGTATGCAAATGTATTAGCATTGTAAGAACTAATTTAAATATAAATTGTAAAGTGGATATATGCAATATTATCTGAGTTGTGAACTTTTTGTTTACAAATTTACAATTGAGTATGCAAATTAGCAATTAGCCTTCTAAAAACTAATATAAGTACAAATTCTGCCGTGGATACATGCATTATTAGCGGAGTTGTGAACTTTTTGTTTACAAATTTACAACTGAGTATGCAAATGTATTAGCATTGTAAGAACTAATTTAAATATAAATTCTATAGTTGATATATGCAATATTATCTGAGTTGTGAACTTTTTGTTTACAAATTTACAATTGAGTATGCAAATTAGCAATTAGCCTTCTAAAAACTAATATAAGTACAAATTCTGCCGTGGATACATGCATTATTAGCGGACTTGTGAACTTTTTGTTTACAAATTTACAACTGAGTATGCAAATGTATTAGCATTGTAAGAACTAATTTAAATATAAATTCTAAAGTTGATATATGCAATATTATCTGAGTTGTGAACTTTTTGTTTACAAATTTACAATTGAGTATGCAAATTAGCAATTAGCCTTCTAAAAACTAATATAGGTACAAATTCTGCCGTGGATACATGCATTATTAGCGGAGTTGTGAACTTTTTGTTTACAAATTTACAACTGAGTATGCAAATGTATTAGCATTGTAAGAACTAATTTAAATATAAATTCTAAAGTGGATATATGCAATATTATCTGAGTTGTGAACTTTTTGTTTACAAATTTACAATTGAGTATGCAAATTAGCAATTAGCCTTCTAAAAACTAATATAAGTACAAATTCTGCCGTGGATACATGCATTATTAGCGGAGTTGTGAACTTTTTGTTTACAAATTTACAACTGAGTATGCAAATGTATTAGCATTGTAAGAACTAATTTAAATATAAATTCTAAAGTTGATATATGCAATATTATCTGAGTTGTGAACTTTTTGTTTACAAATTTACAATTGAGTATGCAAATTAGCAATTAGCCTTCTAAAAACTAATATAAGTACAAATTCTGCCGTGGATACATGCATTATTAGCGGAGTTGTGAACTTTTTGTTTACAAATTTACAACTGAGTATGCAAATGTATTAGCATTGTAAGAACTAATTTAAATATAAATTCTAAAGTTGATATATGCAATATTATCTGAGTTGTGAACTTTTTGTTTACAAATTTACAATTGAGTATGCAAATTAGCAATTAGCCTTCTAAAAACTAATATAAGTACAAATTCTGCCGTGGATACATGCATTATTAGCGGAGTTGTGAACTTTTTTTTTACAAATTTTCATATGAGTATGCAAATGTATTAGCATTGTAAGAACTAATTTAAATATAAATTGTAAAGTGGATATATGCAATATTATCTGAGTTGTGAACTTTTTGTTTACAAATTTACAATTGAGTATGCAAATGTATTAGACGTGTAAAAACTTATATAAATATAAATTCTGAAGTGGATTCAGGCATTATTAGCTGAGTTGTGAACTTTTTGTTTACAAATTTACAATTTTTTTTTTTTTTTTTTTTTTTTTTTAGGCTTTGCTTTTATTTATTGAATCTTCTCATTTATGAGACTAACAATAAGTGTATCAAATCTTACAATACTACCTAACTAGCAGTCATGAGACTGGTACAGAGTAAATGGCCCTGAATAATTATGGCTGGGTTGGATGGTCGTAACGTAGTAGGCGGCTTCTTCTGGAAACTTTTATCAAGTCCCTTGCTAAAGGATTTGGATGGGTGCAGAGTTTTTCCTTGTAGGACGCTTTTTGTTTTTCTATTTCGTTCTTAACTGCAGGAATGCCGAGATCCCTGTGGATGTTTTCGTTGCGAATATACCATGGTGCCCCAGTGATAGTTCTTAGGATTTTTGATTGGGCGCGCTGTATGATGTCTAGATTGGTACTGCACGCGTTCCCCCAGAGCTGGGAGCCATACGTCCATATTGGCTTTAGTGTGGAGTTGTAGAGCAGGACCTTGTAGTCCAGACACAGGGGCGATCGGGAGTTTATGAGCCAGTGGAGGCTGCTGGCTTTTAGTTTTAGATGAAGTTTCTTGCATTCAATATGTCTTCGCCATGTTAGGCGTCTGTCCAGGTGGACGCCCAGGTACGTTACCACGTTGACTTCGGGGATCAGTGTGCTGTTCAGGTAGAGCGGGGGGCATGTTTGTCTGTTGAGGGTGAACGTTATGTGCTTACACTTTTGTTCATTTATTTTAATACGCCAATCAGATAGCCACTTCTCGACTACCTTGAGGTGGTTGGCGAGCTGGGCTGTTGCACGGACTGGGCATCTGGAACGGCTGAGGATCGCAGTGTCATCAGCGAAAGTGGATAATGTTAGCTGGTCGCTTGTGGGGATATCCGCTGTGTATAGAACAAATAGGGTAGGCCCAAGTGCACTTCCTTGTGGGACTCCAGCTTCGATTGAATAGGTGCCGGATGTTGTTGCGTTGCACCTCACTGCGAAGACTCTGTTGTAGAGATACGACTCAAGTAATTTGTGTGTGTATACCGGCAAAAGTGTTTTTATTTTGTGCATGAGGCCGTTGAGCCAGACGCGGTCGAATGCTTGAGAAACGTCGAGAAATATCGCGCTGCAATATTCTCGATGCTCGAAGGCTGTGAGAATTTCTGATGTTATTCTGTTAACTTGCTCGATAGTTCCATGTTTTTCTCTGAAGCCAAATTGATGAGCTGGGATAATGTTGTGAGCTCCCAGATAAGGGATTATGCGCTTTAGTAGGCATTTTTCAAATAATTTGGACAAGCATGATAGTAGACTTATTGGTCGGTAAGATGACGGAATCGTGTGGTCTTTTCCGGGCTTCGGTATCATTATAATTATAGATTTTTTCCATTTTGTTGGGTAATGGCCGAGACTTATGATCCCATTGAAGATTTTACAGATGACCTCAATAGCACAATTCGGAAGTTCAATTATCATTTTTTGAGTTATTAGGTCAACGCCGGGAGCCTTTTTCGGCTTCAGTTCCCTGATGACCTTCGTTATCTCGTTCGGACGAAATGATGCTGGAGTAGATTCCGTTTCAGTGTGGATTTGCGGTAGATCAAATGGATTTGCAGCAGGGTTCGGCTGGAAAACGCCCTGGAGATGTGAGGCAAAAGTTTCGGCTCTGTCTTTGTCGCTGCGGGCCCAGCAACCAGATGACATTCTTATCGGGGTGATGGTTTCAGCCGGTGAGCTTAAATTTGGGTGAGCTCTCCATAAGGGATGCTTTGTGCTGGTTGGCGAGAGTTTTTCAATATATCTTAATTGTGCTTTTTCGGCATCTTGCTTCAGGGCCCGGCTTAGTTTGCGTGTGGCTTCATTTAGACGTTGCTTTGTGCATGGCGATCTATTGGTTTGCCACGCCCGTCGCAGACGCCTCTTTTCTTGGATAAGCTGTTCAATTTGCTGGTTCGTTTTGAATTTGATTTTTTGCACATCCGTCTGTTGTGGTGTTGAGATTCTGGCTGCAGTCACAAGTACCTCTTCCAGTGCGGAGGTGGAGGAGTCGATGTCGGTTTCAGTATTGAGCTGGGGGGCTAGCTCAATGTGGGAACTCACATACTTTTTGTATTTCATCCAATTGGTTCTGTGCGACGTCAGCCTATAGGGGCGATCCGTAGTTTCTGGGCTTTGAAGGAGGGTTATCAACAGCGGCGAGTGATCTGAAGAAAGGTCTGGAAGGGCCTTGGCGTTTATTACATTTCGTGGGATGTTTTTTGTCACCGCGAAGTCAATTAGGTCGGGTATCTTTCTGGGGTCTGCTGGCCAATATGTGGGGCTACCAGGGGAAACGTAGTCCAGCTTATTTCTCACATTGATGAGAGCGTTGTACAGTTGTCTTCCCTTGGGGGACACGAGGCGGGATCCCCAATGCGTATGCTTGGCGTTGTAATCTCCTGCAGCTATAAATCGATCTCCAAGTGAGTTGTAAAAATCCATGAATTGACCTTCAGAGATTGCAAAGCGAGGTGGGCAGTAGACAGCAGCAATGCAAAGGTTGCCGTTACCTGACTGCACTTTTATGGACGTAGCTTGCAGGTAATTTGTTGCAAACCTTTGGTGGAAGTGGTGTTTGATGCGTTCTCTGATAAGGATGCCGGTCCCGCCGTGGGCTTTACCATCTGGATGATCTGTGCGGTAGAAGGTATAACCTCTTATATGAAAGTTGTATCTGCTTGTGAGGTGCGTTTCAACCAGTAGCATGGCGTCGATGTGGTTTTCGTTTAGAAATTGTGTTAGTTCAAGTTTATGCCGTGAGACGCCATTGGCATTCCACATGGATATACGTAGATTGGACATTGATTATTTTGACTGTTGTGCTACGAGCAGCTGTATCACCATATTCTGATTCTGGACGAGCGTTTGCATGGTCGTTTTCATAAATGACATGAGTTCCATCATGCTTTGTTGCATGGTCACCATCATGGATTCCATGTTGTTTCGTGGCTGCTCTGGGGCCTGCTGAGCATTTACTGAGTTTGAGGGGAGTGGATTTTGCATACCTGTCCGTAGAGCTTCGGCGTAGGAGATGCCCGTGGGGGCATTTAGCGGATCAAAAGAAGATCTGGCTGCTTTGGCAAAAAATACATCTGGAGTAGTTTTTGAATTAAAATACACATTTTGTGTATTTTGTTGGCGTGTAGCTGTCGCCCTTCGCATGCGACTCTTCAGCTCCTTGTAGACCTCACAGCCTCTGTAGTTAGCTGTATGGTTTCCTCCGCAGTTTCCACATTTTTTCGTGTTGGGGTCTTCTTTGTTCGCAGGGCAGTGTGCGGAGTTGTGGAAGTCTCCACAGACTACGCAGACTGACCGAAGGGTGCAGTATGTCCTTGTATGACCATACTCCTGGCAATTTGTGCATTGCACAGGACCGTTGCGTTTGTGAGGTTCTTCCACGGTGATTCTTCGATGCAGTAGGAACTGCAACTTGTAGATCGGGTGAACTTCATTCTTCTTTAGGGCTTTACTGTCTGGCTCAAGTTCGACTTTGAAAAGAGGTTGCGGCTTTTTGTTTTTGTTGATAATGTTGCTAACATTCTTGGCAAAGAAACCCTTGCCTTTCAGGGCTTCTAGTATCTCGGAGGGGGCGACATCTGGTTCAATTCCTTTCAGCACTACTTGCAGTCCCTTGCTGCTTTTTAGTTGGTAGGTGTAAAAGCTCTTTTTTGCTTCCTGCAGGTAATTAGACACAGCTCGAAAGTGTTCTTCTGTTTTGGTTTGAACTTTGGTTTCGCAGATGTTCCCTTTAATAATTGGAACAACATGAAAGTTTCCGTCCCCGACCACCGCAACAATTTTGTTGACCAGGGCGTTTGAACTTTTCTCCCTTATATATATAGGTGGGGGCTTTGGCTGTTTTTGAGTCTCCTGCTCCAGCTCTGCTTCATTATTCTCACCAGCTGCTAGCGGAGAAAATTTGTTGGTGTTGTTTGGGTCGTAGCTTTTGGTGACACGGTTGATCTTAGGCTTGTTACCAACCGTGTTATGGGGGCTAAGCTTACGCTTAATTTGGATGTAGCGATCCATGCCAGTCTGTATGGCCGGAACCGCTTGTTGCTTATCGGAGCTCACGGTTTTTGTTACCATTGTATTTTGCGCTGCGGCCGTTGGCACCGATTTCGCAATATTGGTATTTGGTTTAGTTGTTGCTGTTGCTTTTGATGCGTTTGCAGAAATTGCAGCTCTGCTTGTTGTTGGTGCGTCTTCCATCGAAGCCGCTGGTGGTGGGGTTTGGCATTGGGAGCTCCAAGATGTAGGAGCTGGAATAAGTAGGGCGAGAGTGCAAGAGCGCGCTCTCGTGCCGTCGGCGGTCAGTAGAGCCGGGTTGGGCTTGGTAGACGTTTTTTCTGCTTCGATATCGCGAGTTGAGAAATAAGAGAAAACACCGTTTCTTTGGTTTACAGAGGTTCTACGCTCATTCTTTTGATCGCCGCTCATTATTTTGAGCTTGTTTCGCGTGGCACCATATAAATGAACTTTGCAGCTCAAAAACACGTCTCACGCACTAGTGTCCGTATGTCATACGCACTGTAGGGCTTGGCCTAGCTGACAGTACGTAGTTTAGAGTTCCGAATTTACTTTTTCACCATGAAAAAACACTTCGAGAATAAACCCCGCGTAGCGGTCGTCCGTAAGCACGTCTGCACTCGATGAAGGTCGAATGCGAATTTACAATTGAGTATGCAAATGTATTAGCCTTCTAAAAACTAATATAAGTACAAATTCTGCCGTGGATACATGCATTATTAGCGAAGTTGTGAACTTTTTGTTTACAAATTTACAATTGAGTATGCAAATGTATTAGACGTGTAAGAACTAATTTAAATATAAATGCTAAAGTGGATATATGCAATATTATCTGAGTTGTGAACTTTTTGTTTACAAATTTACAATTGATTATGCAAATGTATTAGCATTGTAAGAACTAATTTAAATATAAATTCTAAAGTGGATTCAGGCATTATTAGCTGAGTTATGAACTTTTTGTTTACAATTTACAATTGAGTGTGCAAATGTATAAGCCGTGTAAAAACTAATATCAGTACAAATTCTGCCGTGGATACATGCATTATTAGCGGAGTTGTGAACTTTTTGTTTACAAATTTACAATTGAGTATGCAAATGTATTAGCATTGTAAGAACTAATTTAAATATAAATTGTAAAGTGGATATATGCAATATTATCTGAGTTGTGAACTTTTTGTTTACAAATTTACAATAGAGTATGCAAATGTATTAGACGTGTAAAAACTAATATAAATATAAATTCTGAAGTGGATTCAGGCATTATTAGCTGAGTTGTGAACTTTTTGTTTACAAATTTACAATTGAGTATGCAAATGTATTAGCATTGTAAGAACTAATTTAAATATAAATTGTAAAGTGGATATATGCAATATTATCTGAGTTGTGAACTTTTTGTTTACAAATTTACAATTGAGTATGCAAATTAGCAATTAGCCTTCTAAAAACTAATATAAGTACAAATTCTGCCGTGGATACATGCATTATTAGCGGAGTTGTGAACTTTTTGTTTACAAATTTACAATTGAGTATGCAAATGTATTAGCATTGTAAGAACTAATTTAAATATAAATTCTAAAGTGGATATATGCAATATTATTTGAGTTGTGAACTTTTTGTTTACAAATTTACAATTGAGTATGCAAATGTATTAGACGTGTAAAAACTAATATAAATATAAATTCTGAAGTGGATTCAGGCATTATTAACTGAGTTGTGAACTTTTTGTTTACAAATTTACAATTGAGTATGCAAATGTATTAGCCTTCTAAAAACTAATATAAGTACAAATTCTGCCGTGGATACATGCATTATTAGCGAAGTTGTGAACTTTTTGTTTACAAATTTACAATTGAGTATGCAAATGTATTAGACGTGTAAAAACTAATATAAATATAAATTCTGAAGTGGATTCAGGCATTATTAGCTGAGTTATGAACTTTTTGTTTACAATTTACAATTGAGTGTGAAAATGTATAAGCCGTGTAAAAACTAATATAAGTACAAATTCTGCCGTGGATACATGCATTATTAGCGGAGTTGTGAACTTTTTGTTTACAAATTTACAATTGAGTATGCAAATGTATTAGCATTGTAAGAACTAATTTAAATATAAATTCTAAAGTGGATATATGCAATATTATCTGAGTTGTGAACTTTTTATACCCTTGCAGGGTATTATAATTTCAGTCAGAAGTTTGCAACGCAGTGAAGGAGACGTTTCCGACCCTATAAAGTATATATATTCTTGATCAGCATCAACAGCCGAGTCGATCTAGCCATGTCCGTCTGTCCGTCTGTCCATCTGTCCGTCTGTCCGTCTGTCCGTCCGTCTGTTTCTACGCAAACTAGTCCCTCAGTTTTAAAGCTATCTAAATGAAACTTTGCATAGAGTCTTCTATATACTCTCACTGCTATATATGTTGGAACGGGCCGGATCGGACGACTATATCATAAAGCTCCCATACAAATGTTCGATAAATTTTTAGAAAAAAATTATAACTTGGCTGTTTTTCAATATCATCATCATATATAAATTCTGAAGTGGATTCAGGCATTATTAGCTGAGTTGTGAACTTTTTGTTTACAAATTTACAATTGAGTATGCAAATGTATTAGCCTTCTAAAAACTAATATAAGTACAAATTCTGCCGTGGATACATGCATTATTAGCGAAGTTGTGAACTTTTTGTTTACAAATTTACAATTGAGTATGCAAATGTATTAGACGTGTAAAAACTAATATAAATATAAATTCTAAAGTGGATTCAGGCATTATTAGCTGAGTTATGAACTTTTTGTTTACAATTTACAATTGAGTATGCAAATGTATTAGCATTGTAAGAACTAATTTAAATATAAATGCTAAAGTGGATATATGCAATATTATCTGAGTTGTGAACTTTTTGTTTACAAATTTACAATTGATTATGCAAATGTATTAGCATTGTAAGAACTAATTTAAATATAAATTCTAAAGTGGATTCAGGCATTATTAGCTGAGTTATGAACTTTTTGTTTACAATTTACAATTGAGTGTGCAAATGTATAAGCCGTGTAAAAACTAATATCAGTACAAATTCTGCCGTGGATACATGCATTATTAGCGGAGTTGTGAACTTTTTGTTTACAAATTTACAATTGAGTATGCAAATGTATTAGCATTGTAAGAACTAATTTAAATATAAATTGTAAAGTGGATATATGCAATATTATCTGAGTTGTGAACTTTTTGTTTACAAATTTACAATTGAGTATGCAAATTAGCAATTAGCCTTCTAAAAACTAATATAAGTACAAATTCTGCCGTGGATACATGCATTATTAGCGGAGTTGTGAACTTTTTGTTTACAAATTTACAACTGAGTATGCAAATGTATTAGCATTGTAAGAACTAATTTAAATATAAATTCTATAGTTGATATATGCAATATTATCTGAGTTGTGAACTTTTTGTTTACAAATTTACAATTGAGTATGCAAATTAGCAATTAGCCTTCTAAAAACTAATATAAGTACAAATTCTGCCGTGGATACATGCATTATTAGCGGACTTGTGAACTTTTTGTTTACAAATTTACAACTGAGTATGCAAATGTATTAGCATTGTAAGAACTAATTTAAATATAAATTCTAAAGTTGATATATGCAATATTATCTGAGCTGTGAACTTTTTGTTTACAAATTTACAATTGAGTATGCAAATTAGCAATTAGCCTTCTAAAAACTAATATAAGTACAAATTCTGCCGTGGATACATGCATTATTAGCGGAGTTTCGAACTTTTTGTTTACAAATTTACAATTGAGTATGCAAATGTATTAGCATTGTAAGAACTAATTTAAATATAAATTCTAAAGTGGATATATGCAATATTATCTGAGTTGTGAACTTTTTGTTTACAAATTTACAATTGAGTATGCAAATGTATTAGACGTGTAAAAACTAATATAAATATAAATTCTGAAGTGGATTCAGGCATTATTAGCTGAGTTGTGAACTTTTTGTTTACAAATTTACAATTGAGTATGCAAATGTATTAGCCTTCTAAAAACTAATATAAGTACAAATTCTGCCGTGGATACATGCATTATTAGCGAAGTTGTGAACTTTTTGTTTACAAATTTACAATTGAGTATGCAAATGTATTAGACGTGTAAAAACTAATATAAATATAAATTCTGAAGTGGATTTAGGCATTATTAGCTGAGTTATGAACTTTTTGTTTACAATTTACAATTGAGTGTGCAAATGTATAAGCCGTGTAAAAACTAATATAAGTACAAATTCTGCCGTGGATACATGCATTATTAGCGGAGTTGTGAACTTTTTGTTTACAAATTTACAATTGAGTATGCAAATGTATTAGCATTGTAAGAACTAATTTAAATATAAATTCTAAAGTGGATATATGCAATATTATCTGAGTTGTGAACTTTTTATACCCTTGCAGGGTATTATAATTTCAGTCAGAAGTTTGCAACGCAGTGAAGGAGAGTAGTTGAATAACCGGGTTTTCGGGACCTTTGATGTCGGTAAAAAGGGTAATAAAAATGCAATTAATGGATTAGCTGTCAAAATTAGAGTGGTTTAGATAATAAAAATGCACTTAGTTAGGGGGAGATATGAACCTGTCATAAGAGGGGGTAATAAAGATGGAATAAATTAGGGTCAGTGCATGTAAAAGGACACTTGAGATCAAGTGTTCAAGGGGTTCCCACAGGGATATGGATACGAGTGCGAATGCAACGGAGCGATCCCGCTAGCGATCCCGGATCGATGCACGTGCACCGACGACCCCTCACTTAGAGGGTGAGGCAATTGAAAAAGGGCGCACCGGGGAGATCCTGCACCGACAGGAGTGATCCTGACCCACACGTGTACGTTCACCCACTTAAGGCAATTGAAAAAGGGCGCACGGCGGCGGTCCTGCTCCGCCCGGAGTGATCCTGAGCATCCCGTGTACGTTCACCCACGATCCTCGTTTGAAAAAGGGCGCACGGCGGCGGTCCTGCTCCGCCCGGATAAGGCAATTGAAGAAGGGCGCCAGACGTGAACGTTCAGACAACATCCTCACTTGATAAAGGGACGGGGTGTAAGTGAACAAGGGCGCCAGAGTCGAAACATGTTCCCACCCACGACTCAGGACTGTGATTTTCCCTGTGAGATACCTCACTTGATAAAGGTCACTTGTTTTCCCACTGAAGGGCCGCTGGAAAGAGGATCAGAGCAGTCAAATTTTCCCACCCCCATCCCACCTACACTAG
>NW_027222475.1:0-118000 GCF_030179895.1 Drosophila kikkawai | reverse complement strand
TGCTCTTACTCGTCTTAATAGCGATTTTGAGGGCTTTTTTCTTCTCCTTGTAGCATGTCTCGAACAGCGCTTGCGTGGGACGCCCTCGACTTCGTTGACATCTTCGCCTTGCAGAGAGGCACTCGCTCCTGGCGACGGATATCTCATGATTCCACCAGGGGACTGGTCTCCTTCCATTTCCTCTAGTGGAGCTCGCCATGGCGGCATCACAAGCAGCCTTGATTCTCGCAGCTAATATGTCGGCGCAGGTGCTGGCGTCGCCAGTGATGACGTTGCCATCCATACTGCTTAGGAGTGTATCTGCGTTAAGGGTGTGTACTTTGTACGCAGATTGCCGGAGAGACGGGCCCTGCTGGCTGTGCATCGTCTGGGTGATAATGGCTGCGTGGTCGCTGTATGTGAGCAGATCCGTGACCTTCCAGTGGCTGGTCCGGCAGAGCTCCGGGCTGGCGAAAGTCAGGTCAATGATTGACTCTCTGCCTGCCTTGCTATAGGTACATCTAGCTCCATCGTTCAGGAGACAAACGTCTAATGTGGCCAGGGCGTCCAGAAGGATGGTTCCCCGCTGAGTCGTTTTCGAGCTCCCCCAGGCGGTGGACCACGCATTGAAGTCCCCAGCGATTAGTACTGGGGATCTTCCGCGGGCGTCTCGGGCGATCTCCTGCAAGATGTCTCTAAAGGCATCTATATGCAAGCTCGGGGCAAGGTAGCAGCTGTAGATGGTGGTTGCTTGGACCTTAGCCCTTGCATAGCCAGGTCTCGACGCCCTCTGCGACAGGTGTCCGGGGGACTGCCCGCAGCTCCATATGGCTGCACCACCATCCGCACTCTGTTGCCATACTCCCTCTGCCTTTGACTTGTACGGTTCACTCAGTACAGCAATGTCAATTTCCTCCTCGAAAACCGTCTGTGACAGCAGATCTTGGGCAGCTCTGCAGTGGTTTAAGTTAAGCTGTAAAAACTTAACCATTCTGCGTGTTATGGATGGCCTTCAGGTACTAAGGGCAGATCCTGCTCAAAGTAGCGTGCGCAGCTTCACCCGCGGGTTTGCCTCCTCTGGTGCATAGGATACACCTGGGCTTGGCTTGGCACGTGTAGTGCTTGTGGCCTTCTTCCCCGCATCTGAAGCAGGAGTTTTGTGTGGCCTTGGCTACTGAGTCTGAGGCCCTGCATCTCGTCGAGGTATGCCCATAGCCCATGCATTTGAAGCACCTCCTTAGCTCGGTCTTCTGTCTGATGCGACAGACGACCCATCCGATTCGGATTTTGCCCTTATCGAGCAGTCGCCGCGCATGATCAGGCCTGAGGTTGACGGTTGCTGTTTGCGTGCCGCCAAACGCCTTCCGCATCCTAGGTGCAGCGTTGCTTGCGATGTCTGAATCCTCTCCGGCAAACAGAGCCATAGTGACTTCTTCCCCGCTGGTCATCTCGTCCAGGTCGCGAATCTCCACTTGCACAGTTTCCTGCATGACCGCCACCTCTGCTTTATCGGATATGGCCGTCCTGAGTGCTGCCTGCAGCTGCTGTGCGGACGGGTCCTGAGGCTTCTGCATTCTCAATAGGAGTCCGCCATTTGCAGTTCTTCGCAAGCCTTGAACATTATCTTTGAGTCCCTGGAGGGAGGGCTCAGTTTTGACCAGCTTCAACATATCTGCGGACGAGCCTTCGCTGCACTTTATTAAAATAGCGTCGGCGCGCTGCTTCCTGGGCATGACAGCGTTTGGTGCTCCCTTTGGGTTCGCTGCTCTCCGGTCTCGGTTGGGGATTCCTGGGTTTAGGCTTGGCCCTGACCTGTTGCCATGCCGAATTTCCTGGCCCGGTGGTACAGGCCGCTTTAAGGATCGTGGCTGTCAGCGTGGGAGTGGTCTGCTGGCTTACGCTCGAGGTAGAGCCCTTGGTGTGGCCATCGGCCAGCGCTGCACTGATGTCGACCTGCAGCTTTTTCATCGCCATCATGGAGTCGATTGTCCCCTGGGTGACGTGGCGGACCACCTTTTTGTTGTTTGTCTTGGTATCCGTGAACTTGGCGATCATCTCGTCTAGCATCTTCCCCAGCTTTTCGGCTAGTGCTGGTGCGCTAGTGTCCACTCTCTGCTTCTTGTGCGCTCCTGACTGGTTCCCATCGGGGCTCACAGCATCAAAGCTTCTCTTCGGAGTAGCCGTTTCCTCCTCAGTCTCGCCGAAAACAAACACGGGTCCCTGCACATTTGGCGGTGCCGACACCGGTTGCTTCTCTGGCATGCTCGCGGGAGGCGAGTGTTGCATCTTCTGCTTGTTGCGCTGGAAGTTTCGCAGCAGTTCCTCCTCTGCTCTAGCTACTGCTAATGCCTGGGTCTCGTCGTCCCGGCCTGCAGGCGGTTTCGTTTGGCTCATCGCACCTGCTCCTTAGTGGGGTCCCTCGGTGCACAGGAATTTCCCCCAGTGGATGCCTGATGGGAGTTATACCGCTCCTTCTCGGTCCCCAGAGCCCCTTTTGACTGGCGCCGCCTCAGCGGAGGGGTTGGATAGCGGCTAGTTCCTTGGCCTTCTGCTCGTTGCCCCACTGGAGCCAGCTGCGGAATATTAACTGGGGCCGTATGGGTGGGCCTTCCAGCTGTACGCACAAATTTAGGATTAAATTAAAGGCCAAAACTTGGTTTAGCCTCTAGTTAAAATTTTTAAACTTGCGCGGGCTGCACTCGTTTTCCAACACTACCTCAAGTGCGAAAGCCCCCTACGCGTGCGTTGCGCAACACTGTGATCAGCTGATCTTGTTGTGCTGCTGAAAACGCGAGGGAAAATGGGAAAAAGAGTGGCTTGTGGAAACTGTTCCAATTCGTGAGAGTGAGGTGCTCACTGGACAAGAGAGCGGTCCCCCCCCTTGCCCTGGGGGTCTATGGCGATCGCGAGTACCAAGATTCCCAAGATTCGGATATCCTCCCTGGGCCGGTTCTGGTACGTACCCTTGTCCCGAGGTGTCTCACACTGCATCCAACCACTGTGAGTAGAAAAACACTCTCTCTTTTTTTTTGTTTTTTTTTTTTTTATTTAAAGATGAACAGGAAGTATTTTTACAAAAAATTTGGATAGTGGAAGTTTTGGAGAAGGAGTCCACTCCCGCGGGACTGCCGCGAAGCTATACTTCGCGGGGTGGCTGGCGGTCAGGTTGCCGCTCATCTAAGGCCCTCAGTGCGTCGGGTCTGCTCCCGGCGCCTTAGCTCCCTCATGACGGTTGCTGCCATGTCCGTAACCGCATCCCAGTTGGATGGGGTCTCCAGCATACACCCAATTATGGTCTCGGGTGTAAGGCGACGGTTGGTTGTTGCCTCTGCTGCCTCTCTTTCCGCGCGGAAAAGCGGACACTCGAAGAAGGCGTGTTCTGCATCCGCAACGGATGCACCGCCGCAATAGTCGCAGGATGGGTCGGCCTCCTGCTTGAATCTGTGAAGATAGGCCTTGAAGCATCTCTCGTACAGTTGTTTTTTTTTTTTTTTTTTTTTTTTTTTTTTTTTTTTTTTTTATTGAAAAGAATATAGGCTTAAGTACGTATGTTACAGAGGATGGATAGGGTGGAAAGTCCGCACCCGTGGGACTGCCGCAAAGCTATACTTCACGGGGGCGGTTGGCGGTCCTGTTGCCGCTCATCGGTCGCCTTCGGTGCGACGGGTCTGCTCCCGGCGCCTCAGCTCTCGCATCACGGTTGCTGCCATTTCGGCAGCCGCATTCCATTTGGAGGGGGTCTCCAACATGCAACCGACTAAGTTGTCGGGTGTCAGGCGGCAGTTCATTGCCGCTTCCAGCGCGGCTCGTTCCGCCGAGAATAGGGGGCATACGAAGAATGCATGCTCCGCGTCCTCAGTAAAAGCGCTGCCACAGTAGTCGCAGTACGGGTCGACCTCATGCTTAAACCTGTGGAGGTAGGCCTTGAAGCAACCATGTCCTGTGATGATCTGCGTGGTGTAGTAGTCCAGCTGACCATGTCGTCTCTGCAACCAGGGAACCAGATCGGGGATGAGCCTGTAGGTCCATCGTCCTGTGCTCGCGTTGTTCCATCTATCCTGCCATCGAGCCATGGTGCTGCTTCTCTGGATTCTGCTACCTGAGTTCCCAGTCCTGCGCTCCTCTGCCAGTAGGTCTATTGGGATTGCTCCCGACACCACCAATGCAGCTTCTTCTGACACCGTGCAGAAGCAGCTCGAGATGCGCAAAGCGCAGCGTCTGTAGACAGACTTACACTGCCGGCTGTAGCTGACAGTCCTCATGGCTTCCGCCCAAATCGGCGCGGCGTACAAGATGGTCGAGGTCACCACTGTAGCTATTAATCGTCTGCTATGCTGCTTTGGGCCACGGGTGTTGGCCATCATCCTAGAGATAGCGGCAGTGGCCTTAGATGCCTTGGCCGCTGCGTACTCCAGGTGGCTCTTAAAATTCAGCCTATGGTCGATCATGACTCCGAGGTACTTGATCGCCGGACTGGACTCGACGTATGTCGAGCCGACCCGGAAGGTGACCTTCTCTACGGTCTTTCTACTGCTTATGAGCACTGCTTCCGTTTTGTGTTCGGCGAGCGAGAGACCGTTGTCTTTCAGCCAAGACATCATCATGTCGATTGCAATGCTGCATTTAGCAGAGACATCGGACAGGTGCTTCTCCACCGTGACCAGCGCTATATCGTCAGCGAACCCTACTACGGCGCAGCCATCTGGTAGTGGAAGTCTCAGGATCCCGTCATACATGACGTTCCACAGGATTGGCCCAAGAACAGATCCCTGGGGTACACCACCTGTCACGTGGTGCATCTGGTTGCCGTCGTCGGATGTGTACAGAAGGACGCGATCTTTGAAGTAGTCCGCTATCAGGAGGGTGAGGTTCCCTGATATGCCGCCGTGTTGGAGTGCCTGCAGGACTAAGCTCCAATTTGCTGAGTTAAAAGCGTTTTTGACATCTAGGGTGGTGACCAGGCAGTATTGCTTGGTGCCTCCCTGCCATCTTTCGCCTTCAATCGCGTTTGCTGCCATTAGCGTTACCTCTCGTATCGCGTCGATCGTGCTCCGCTTCTTCCTGAAACCGTGCTGCTGATTCGATAGAGCTCCACGCTCTTCGATCTCTCTCTCCAACTTGTTGCAGATTATGCGCTCAAATATCTTCCCCAGTGTGTTGAGCATGCACAGGGGGCGATATGAGGACGGGTCGTCATTCATTTTGCCTGGTTTAGGGATAAGCACTAGTCTCTGCTGCTTCCATACTCTTGGAAAAGTGCGCTCCGCAATGCACCTGTTGTATACCTGTGCAAATAGGCTTGGGAATGACTTCATTATGGCATGAAGTGCAGCGTTGGGAATGCCATCGGGTCCCGGGGCTTTGGCTGCCTTGCTGCTGGCCAACGCGCACAGTATTTCCTCCTCGTTGGTGAAGATCGCTTCACTCGCAGCTATGTTTGGCAGCACGAGGGGCGGCTGCGACGGGAACAGCGTGGAGATTATAGCTCAAAGTTGTTCCTGGCAGGTTGGAGTCGGCGGTCTGTAGAGTTTGCCCATGACCAGCTTGTAGGCCGAGCCGAAGGGTTCCTGGTCTGCTGCATCGCACAGCTCTTGGAAGCACCTGCTCTTACTCGTCTTAATAGCGATTTTGAGGGCTTTTTTCTTCTCCTTGTAGCGTGTCTCGAACAGCGCTTGCGTGGGACGCCCTCTACTTCGTTGACATCTTCGCCTTGCAGAGAGGCACTCGCTCCTGGCGACGGATATCTCATGATTCCACCAGGGGACTGGTCTCCTTCCATTTCCTCTAGTGGAGCTCGCCATGGCGGCATCACAAGCAGCCTTGATTCTCGCAGATAATATGCCGGCGCAGGTGTTGGCGTCGCCAGTGATGACGTTGCCATCCATACTGCTTAGGAGTGTGTCTGCGTTAAGGGTGTGTACTTTGTACGCAGATTGCCGGAGAGACGGGCTCTGCTGGCTGTGCGTCGTCTGGGTGATAATGGCTGCGTGGTCGCTGTATGTGAGCAAATCCGTGACCTTCCAGTGGCTGGTCCGGCAGAGCTCCGGGCTGGCGAAAGTCAGGTCAATGATTGACTCTCTGCCTGCCTTGCTATAGGTGCATCTAGCTCCATCGTTCAGGAGACAAACGTCTAATGTGGCCAGGGCGTCCAGAAGGATGGTTCCCCGATGAGTCGTTTTCGAGCTCCCCCAGGCGGTGGACCACGCATTGAAGTCCCCAGCGATTAGTACTGGGGATCTTCCGCGACTTCTTTCTTCTTCTCGTACAGTTGTTTTTTTTTTTTTTTTTTTTTTTTATTTAAAAGATATAAGTATAATACATAGAAAGAGAAGTGTCCGCTCCCGCGGGACTGCCGCAAAGCTATACTTCACGGGGCGGCTGGCGGTCAGTTGCCGCTCTTCAGGGCTCCGCTCTTCCGGTTTCCTTCAGGTGTCTTCAGTGCGTCGGATCTGCTCCCGGCGTCTCATCTCTCGCATCACGGTGGCTGCCATTTCCGCAACCGCATCCCAATTGGAGGGCATCTCTAGCATACATCTGATTAGATTTCCTGGTGTAAGGCGACGATTCGTGGCTGCTTCCAGCGCAGCTCGTTCTGCCGAGAATAGAGGGCACGCGAAAAAGACATGCTCCGCATCCTCGATAACTGCGCTCCCGCAGTAGTCGCAGTATGGATTGGCTTCGTGCTTGAACCTGTGCAGGTAAGCCTTAAAGCATCCATGGCCAGTTATGATCTGCGTGGTGTGAAAATCCAACTGCCCAGTGCGACGCTGGATCCAGGGCACCAGGTCAGGGATGAGCCTATGGGTCCATCGGCCTGTGCTCGCGTTGTCCCATCTCACTTGCCACCGTGCGATAGTGTCACTCCGTTGGGTTCTGCTGCCTGAGTTTCCGGTCCTTCGCTCTTCTGCCAGAAGTTCGATCGGTACGGTTCCCGATACCACTAGCGCCGCCTCTTCCGAGACCGTGCAAAAGCAACTGGAAATTCGCAGTGCACAACGTCTGTAAACAGACTTGCATTGCCGGCTGTAGCTAACGGTCTTCATGGCATCAGCCCATATAGGCGCGGCATACAGGATGGTCGAGGTCACCACTGTCGCTATCAGTCGCCTGCTGTGCTGCTTGGGGCCACGGTTGTTGGCCATCATCCTCGAAATGGCAGCGGTAGCTTTGGATGCCTTGGCCGCAGCATATTCCAGATGGGTCTTGAAGTTCAGCCTGTGGTCGATCATGACTCCCAGGTACTTGATCACCGGGGTGGACTCAATGGTAGTCGAGCCGACCCTGAAGCTCACCTTCTCTACAATTTTCCTGCTGCTTATGAGCACTGCTTCCGTTTTGTGCTCGGCCAGCGAGAGCCCGTTGTCTGCGAGCCAGGACATCAGTATGTCGATGGCGCGGCTGCATTTTGTAGAGACTTCGGTTAGGTGCTTCTCCACCGTGACCAGTGCGATGTCGTCAGCGAACCCCACTACCGCGCAGCCAGGTGGTAATGGGAGCCTGAGAACCCCGTCATACATGACGTTCCACAGGATAGGCCCAAGAACTGAGCCTTGCGGTACGCCTCCTGTGACTTGGTGCTGTTGGTGGCCGGCATCAGATTCATATAGGAGCACTCGGTCTTTGAAATAGTCGGCTATTAACTTAATCAGGTATCCAGATATGCCAGCGCGCTGCAATGCCTGCAGGACTAGGCTCCAGTTTGCCGAATTAAATGCATTTTTGACGTCGAGGGTACATACAAGGCAGTATTGCTTAGTGCCACCCTGCCATCTTTCGCCTTCGATCGCATTTGCTGCAAGCTGGGTCACTTCTCGGATCGCGTCGATTGTGCTTCTCTTCTTTCGGAACCCATGCTGGTGGCCCGAGAGTGCTCCGCGTTCCGTACAGTTGTGTGTGTGAGTGTGTGTGTGGTGTGTGTGTGGTGTGTGTGTGGTGTGTGTGTGTGGTGTGTGTGGTGTGTGCGTGTATGTGCCTAATCCTAACTTACAAAATATACTAAATTCTAGGGTAAATTATCTTATTTGTATACACTATTTATATATAGGGTTTTATGACTTCGTCACAAAACTATTATAAATACACATTCTAAAGTGGATACAGACATTATTAGCTGAGCTATGAACTTTTTGTTTACAATTTACAATTGAGTATGCAAATGTATAAGCCGTGTAAAAACTAATATAAGTACAAATTCTGCCGTGGATTCAGGCATTATTAGCTGAGTTGTGAACTTTTTGTTTACACATTTACAATTGAGTATGCAAATGTATTAGCCTTCTAAAAACTAATATAAGTACAAATTCTGCCGTGGATACATGCATTATTAGCGGAGTTGTGAACTTTTTGTTTACAAATTTACAATTGAGTATGCAAATGTATTAGCCGTGTAAAAACTATTATAAATACAAATTCTGAAGTGGAAACAGACATTATTAGCTGAGTATGCAAATGTATTAGACGTGTAAAAACTAATATAAATATAAATTCTGAAGTGGGTCAGGCATTATTAGCTGAGTTGTGAACTTTTTGTTTACAAATTTATAATTGAGTATGCAAATGTATTAGCCTTTTAAAAACTAATATAAGTACAAATTCTGCCGTGGATACAAGCATTATTAGCTGAGTTGTGAACTTTTTGTCTACAAATTTACAATTGAGTATGCAAATGTATTAGCATTGTAAGAACTAATTTAAATATAAATTCTGCCGTGGATACATGCATTATTAGCTGAGATGTGAACTTTTTGTTTACAAATTTACAATTGAGTATGCAAATGTATTAGCCGTGTAAAAACTAATATAAATAAAAATTCTGAAGTGGATTCAGGCATTATTAGCTGAGTATGCAAATGTATTAGACGTGTAAAAACTAATATAAATATAAATTCTGAAGTGGATTCAGGCATTATTAGCTGAGTTGTGAACTTTTTGTTTACAAATTTACAATTGAGTATGCAAATGTATTAGCCTTTTAAAAACTAATATAAGTACAAATTCTGCCGTGGATACAAGCATTATTAGCTGAGTTGTGAACTTTTTGTTTACAAATTTACAATTGAGTATGCAAATGTATTAGCCGTGTAAAAACTAATATAAATAAAAATTCTGAAGTAGATTCAGGCATTATTAGCTGAGTATGCAAATGTATTAGACGTGTAAAAACTAATATAAATATAAATTCTGAAGTGGATTCAGGCATTATTAGCTGAGTTGTGAACTTTTTGTTTACAAATTTACAATTGAGTATGCAAATGTATTAGCCTTCTAAAAACTAATATAAGTACAAATTCTGCCGTGGATACATGCATTTTAGCGGAGTTGTGAACTTTTTGTTTACAAATTTACAATTGAGTATGCAAATGTATTAGACGTGTAAAACTAATATAAATATAAATTCTGAAGTGGATTCAGGCATTATTAGCTGAGTTGTGAACTTTTTGTTTACACATTTACAATTGAGTATGCAAATGTATTAGCCTTCTAAAAACTAATATAAGTACAAATTCTGCCGTGGATACATGCATTATTAGCGGAGTTGTGAACTTTTTGTTTACAAATTTACAATTGAGTATGCAAATGTATTAGCCGTGTAAAAACTATTATAAATACAAATTCTGAAGTGGATACAGACATTATTAGCTGAGTATGCAAATGTATTAGACGTGTAAAAACTAATATAAATATAAATTCTGAAGTGGGTTCAGGCATTATTAGCTGAGTTGTGAACTTTTTGTTTACAAATTTACAATTGAGTATGCAAATGTATTAGCCTTTTAAAAACTAATATAAGTACAAATTCTGCCGTGGATACAAGCATTATTAGCTGAGTTGTGAACTTTTTGTTTACAAATTTACAATTGAGTATGCAAATGTATTAGCCGTGTAAAAACTAATATAAATAAAAATTCTGAAGTAGATTCAGGCATTATTAGCTGAGTATGCAAATGTATTAGACGTGTAAAAACTAATATAAATATAAATTCTGAAGTGGATTCAGGCATTATTAGCTGAGTTGTGAACTTTTTGTTTACAAATTTACAATTGAGTATGCAAATGTATTAGCCTTCTAAAAACTAATATAAGTACAAATTCTGCCGTGGATACATGCATTATTAGCGGAGTTGTGAACTTTTTGTTTACAAATTTACAATTGAGTATGCAAATGTATTAGCCGTGTAAAAACTATTATAAATACAAATTCTGAAGTGGATACATGCCTTTAAAGCTGAGTTGTGAACTTTTTGTTTACAAATTTACAATTGAGTATGTAAATGTATTAGCATTGTAAGAAATAATTTAAATATAAATTCTAAAGTGGATATATGCATTATTATCTGAGTTGTGAATTTTTTGTTTTCAAATTTACAATTGAGTATGCAAATGTTTTAGCCGTGTAAAAACTATTATAAATACAAATTCTGAAGTGGATACAGACATTATTAGCTGAGTTGTGAACTTTTTGTTTACAAATTTACAATTGAGTATGCAAATGTATTAGCATTGTAAGAACTAATTTAAATATAAATTCTGCCGTGGATACATGCATTATTAGCTGAGATGTGAACTTTTTGTTTACAAATTTACAATTGAGTATGCAAATGTATTAGCCGTGTAAAAACTAATATAAATAAAAATTCTGAAGTGGATTCAGGCATTATTAGCTGAGTATGCAAATGTATTAGACGTGTAAAAACTAATATAAATATAAATTCTGAAGTGGATTCAGGCATTATTAGCTGAGTTGTGAACTTTTTGTTT
The DNA here is from genome assembly GCF_030179895.1 of Drosophila kikkawai. Classification (NCBI taxonomy): domain Eukaryota; kingdom Metazoa; phylum Arthropoda; class Insecta; order Diptera; family Drosophilidae; genus Drosophila; species Drosophila kikkawai. Next base: position 107,263 of record NW_027222475.1, on the reverse strand, counting down.
ACAAATTTACAATTGAGTATGCAAATGTATTAGCCTTTTAAAAACTAATATAAGTACAAATTCTGCCGTGGATACAAGCATTATTAGCTGAGTTGTGAACTTTTTGTTTACAAATTTACAATTGAGTATGCAAATGTATTAGCCGTGTAAAAACTAATATAAATAAAAATTCTGAAGTAGATTCAGGCATTATTAGCTGAGTATGCAAATGTATTAGACGTGTAAAAACTAATATAAATATAAATTCTGAAGTGGATTCAGGCATTATTAGCTGAGTTGTGAACTTTTTGTTTACAAATTTACAATTGAGTATGCAAATGTATTAGCCTTCTAAAAACTAATATAAGTACAAATTCTGCCGTGGATACATGCATTTTAGCGGAGTTGTGAACTTTTTGTTTACAAATTTACAATTGAGTATGCAAATGTATTAGACGTGTAAAACTAATATAAATATAAATTCTGAAGTGGATTCAGGCATTATTAGCTGAGTTGTGAACTTTTTGTTTACACATTTACAATTGAGTATGCAAATGTATTAGCCTTCTAAAAACTAATATAAGTACAAATTCTGCCGTGGATACATGCATTATTAGCGGAGTTGTGAACTTTTTGTTTACAAATTTACAATTGAGTATGCAAATGTATTAGCCGTGTAAAAACTATTATAAATACAAATTCTGAAGTGGATACAGACATTATTAGCTGAGTATGCAAATGTATTAGACGTGTAAAAACTAATATAAATATAAATTCTGAAGTGGGTTCAGGCATTATTAGCTGAGTTGTGAACTTTTTGTTTACAAATTTACAATTGAGTATGCAAATGTATTAGCCTTTTAAAAACTAATATAAGTACAAATTCTGCCGTGGATACAAGCATTATTAGCTGAGTTGTGAACTTTTTGTTTACAAATTTACAATTGAGTATGCAAATGTATTAGCCGTGTAAAAACTAATATAAATAAAAATTCTGAAGTAGATTCAGGCATTATTAGCTGAGTATGCAAATGTATTAGACGTGTAAAAACTAATATAAATATAAATTCTGAAGTGGATTCAGGCATTATTAGCTGAGTTGTGAACTTTTTGTTTACAAATTTACAATTGAGTATGCAAATGTATTAGCCTTCTAAAAACTAATATAAGTACAAATTCTGCCGTGGATACATGCATTATTAGCGGAGTTGTGAACTTTTTGTTTACAAATTTACAATTGAGTATGCAAATGTATTAGCCGTGTAAAAACTATTATAAATACAAATTCTGAAGTGGATACATGCCTTTAAAGCTGAGTTGTGAACTTTTTGTTTACAAATTTACAATTGAGTATGTAAATGTATTAGCATTGTAAGAAATAATTTAAATATAAATTCTAAAGTGGATATATGCATTATTATCTGAGTTGTGAATTTTTTGTTTTCAAATTTACAATTGAGTATGCAAATGTTTTAGCCGTGTAAAAACTATTATAAATACAAATTCTGAAGTGGATACAGACATTATTAGCTGAGTTGTGAACTTTTTGTTTACAAATTTACAATTGAGTATTCAAATGTATTAGCATTGTAAGAACTAATTTAAATATAAATTCTGCCGTGGATACATGCATTATAGCTGAGATGTGAACTTTTTGTTTACAAATTTACAATTGAGTATGCAAATGTATTAGCCGTGTAAAAACTATTATAAATACAAATTCTGAAGTGGATACATGCAATAATAGCAGAGTTGTGAACTTTTTGTTTTCAAATTTATAATTAAGTATGCAAATGTATTAGCCTTCTAAAAACTAATATAAGTACAAATTCTGCCGTGGATACATGCATTATTAGCGGAGCTGTGAACTTTTTGTTTACAAATTTAGAATTGAGTATGCAAATGTATTAGCCTTCTAAAAACTAATATAAGTACAAATTCTGCCGTGGATACATGCATTATTAGCGGAGTTGTGAACTTTTTGTTTACAAATTTACAATTGAGTATGCAAATGTATTAGCCGTGTAAAAACTATTATAAATACAAATTCTGAAGTGGATACATGCCTTTAAAGCTGAGTTGTGAACTTTTTGTTTACAAATTTACAATTGAGTATGTAAATGTATTAGCATTGTAAGAAATAATTTAAATATAAATTCTAAAGTGGATATATGCATTATTATCTGAGTTGTGAATTTTTTGTTTTCAAATTTACAATTGAGTATGCAAATGTTTTAGCCGTGTAAAAACTATTATAAATACAAATTCTGAAGTGGATACAGACATTATTAGCTGAGTTGTGAACTTTTTGTTTACAAATTTACAATTGAGTATGCAAATGTATTAGCATTGTAAGAACTAATTTAAATATAAATTCTGCCGTGTATACATGCATTATAGCTGAGATGTGAACTTTTTGTTTACAAATTTACAATTGAGTATGCAAATGTATTAGCCGTGTAAAAACTATTATAAATACAAATTCTGAAGTGGATACATGCAATAATAGCAGAGTTGTGAACTTTTTGTTTTCAAATTTACAATTAAGTATGCAAATGTATTAGCCTTCTAAAAACTAATATAAGTACAAATTCTGCCGTGGATACATGCATTATTAGCGGAGTTGTGAACTTTTTGTTTACAAATTTAGAATTGAGTAAGCAAATGTATTAGCCTTCTAAAAACTAATATAAGTACAAATTCTGCCGTGGATACATGCATTATTAGCGGAGTTGCGAACTTTTTGTTTACAAATTTACAATTGAGTATGCAAATGTATTAGCATTGTAAGAAATAATTTAAATATAAATTCTAAAGTGGATATATGCATTATTATCTGAGTTGTGAACTTTTTGTTTTCAAATTTACAATTGAGTATGCAAATGTATTAGCCGTATAAAAACTATTATAAATACAAATTCTGAAGTGGATACAGACATTATTAGCTGAGTATGCAAATGTATTAGACGTGTAAAAACTAATATAAATATAAATTCTGAAGTGGATTCAGGCATTATTAGCTGAGTTGTGAACTTTTTGTTTACAAATTTACAATTGAGTATGCAAATGTATTAGCCTTCTAAAAACTAATATAAGTACAAATTCTGCCGTGGATACATGCATTATTAGCGGAGTTGTGAACTTTTTGTTTACAAATTTACAATTGAGTATGCAAATGTATTAGCATTGTAAGAACTAATTTAAATATAAATTCTAAAGTGGATATATGCATTATTATCTGAGTTGTGCACTTTTTGTTTACAAATTTACAATTGAGTATGCAAATGTAAAAACTAATATAAATATAAATTCTAAAGTGGATATATGCATTATTATCTGATTTGTGAACTTTTTGTTTACAAATTTACAATTGAGTATGCAAATGTATTAGACGTGTAAAAACTAATATAAGTACAAATTCTGCCGTGTATACATGCATTATTAGCTGAGATGTGAACTTTTTGTTTACAAATTTACAATTGTGTATGCAAATGTATTAGCATTGTAAGAACTAATTTAAATATAAATTCTGCCGTGTATACATGCATTATTAGCTGAGATGTGAACTTTTTGTTTACAAATTTACAATTGGGTATGCAAATGTATTGGACGTGTAAAAACTAATATAAGTACAAATTCTGCCGTGTATACATGCATTATTAGCTGAGATGTGAACTTTTTGTTTACAAATTTACAATTGAGTATGCAAATGTATTAGCATTGTAAGAACTAATTTAAATATAAATTCTGCCGTGTATACATGCATTATTAGCTGAGATGTGAACTTTTTGTTTACAAATTTACAATTGAGTATGCATATGTATTAGACGTGTAAAAACTAATATAAATATAAATTCTGAAGTGGATTCAGGCATTATTAGCTGAGTTGTGAACTTTTTGTTTACAAATGTACAATTGATTATGCAAATGTATAAGCCGTGTAAAAACTAATATAAGTACAAATTCTGCCGTCGATACATGCATTATTAGCTGAGTTGTGAACTTTTTGTTTACAAATTTACAATTGAGTATGCAAATGTATTAGCATTGTAAGAACTAATTTAAATATAAATTCTGCCGTGGATACATGCATTATAGCTGAGATGTGAACTTTTTGTTTACAAATTTACAATTGAGTATGCAAATGTATTAACCGTGTAAAAACTAATATAAATACAAATTCTGAAGTGGATTCAGGCATTATTAGCTGAGTTGTGAACTTTTTGTTTTCAAATTTACAATTAAGTATGCAAATGTATTAGCCGTGTAAAACTATTATAAATACAAATTCTGAAGTGGATACATGCCTTTAAAGCTGAGTTGTGAACTTTTTGTTTACAAATTTACAATTGAGTATGTAAATGTATTAGCATTGTAAGAAATAATTTAAATATAAATTCTAAAGTGGATATATGCATTATTATCTGAGTTGTGAATTTTTTGTTTTCAAATTTACAATTGAGTATGCAAATGTTTTAGCCGTGTAAAAACTATTATAAATACAAATTCTGAAGTGGATACAGACATTATTAGCTGAGTTGTGAACTTTTTGTTTACAAATTTACAATTGAGTATTCAAATGTATTAGCATTGTAAGAACTAATTTAAATATAAATTCTGCCGTGGATACATGCATTATAGCTGAGATATGAACTTTTTGTTTACAAATTTACAATTGAGTATGCAAATGTATTAGCCGTGTAAAAACTATTATAAATACAAATTCTGAAGTGGATACATGCAATAATAGCAGAGTTGTGAACTTTTTGTTTTCAAATTTATAATTAAGTATGCAAATGTATTAGCCTTCTAAAAACTAATATAAGTACAAATTCTGCCGTGGATACATGCATTATTAGCGGAGTTGTGAACTTTTTGTTTACAAATTTAGAATTGAGTATGCAAATGTATTAGCCTTCTAAAAACTAATATAAGTACAAATTCTGCCGTGGATACATGCATTATTAGCGGAGTTGTGAACTTTTTGTTTACAAATTTACAATTGAGTATGCAAATGTATTAGCCGTGTAAAAACTATTATAAATACAAATTCTGAAGTGGATACATGCCTTTAAAGCTGAGTTGTGAACTTTTTGTTTACAAATTTACAATTGAGTATGTAAATGTATTAGCATTGTAAGAAATAATTTAAATATAAATTCTAAAGTGGATATATGCATTATTATCTGAGTTGTGAATTTTTTGTTTTCAAATTTACAATTGAGTATGCAAATGTTTTAGCCGTGTAAAAACTATTATAAATACAAATTCTGAAGTGGATACAGACATTATTAGCTGAGTTGTGAACTTTTTGTTTACAAATTTACAATTGAGTATGCAAATGTATTAGCATTGTAAGAACTAATTTAAATATAAATTCTGCCGTGTATACATGCATTATAGCTGAGATGTGAACTTTTTGTTTACAAATTTACAATTGAGTATGCAAATGTATTAGCCGTGTAAAAACTATTATAAATACAAATTCTGAAGTGGATACATGCAATAATAGCAGAGTTGTGAACTTTTTGTTTTCAAATTTACAATTAAGTATGCAAATGTATTAGCCTTCTAAAAACTAATATAAGTACAAATTCTGCCGTGGATACATGCATTATTAGCGGAGTTGTGAACTTTTTGTTTACAAATTTAGAATTGAGTAAGCAAATGTATTAGCCTTCTAAAAACTAATATAAGTACAAATTCTGCCGTGGATACATGCATTATTAGCGGAGTTGCGAACTTTTTGTTTACAAATTTACAATTGAGTATGCAAATGTATTAGCATTGTAAGAAATAATTTAAATATAAATTCTAAAGTGGATATATGCATTATTATCTGAGTTGTGAACTTTTTGTTTTCAAATTTACAATTGAGTATGCAAATGTATTAGCCGTATAAAAACTATTATAAATACAAATTCTGAAGTGGATACAGACATTATTAGCTGAGTATGCAAATGTATTAGACGTGTAAAAACTAATATAAATATAAATTCTGAAGTGGATTCAGGCATTATTAGCTGAGTTGTGAACTTTTTGTTTACAAATTTACAATTGAGTATGCAAATGTATTAGCCTTCTAAAAACTAATATAAGTACAAATTCTGCCGTGGATACATGCATTATTAGCGGAGTTGTGAACTTTTTGTTTACAAATTTACAATTGAGTATGCAAATGTATTAGCATTGTAAGAACTAATTTAAATATAAATTCTAAAGTGGATATATGCATTATTATCTGAGTTGTGCACTTTTTGTTTACAAATTTACAATTGAGTATGCAAATGTAAAAACTAATATAAATATAAATTCTAAAGTGGATATATGCATTATTATCTGATTTGTGAACTTTTTGTTTACAAATTTACAATTGAGTATGCAAATGTATTAGACGTGTAAAAACTAATATAAGTACAAATTCTGCCGTGTATACATGCATTATTAGCTGAGATGTGAACTTTTTGTTTACAAATTTACAATTGTGTATGCAAATGTATTAGCATTGTAAGAACTAATTTAAATATAAATTCTGCCGTGTATACATGCATTATTAGCTGAGATGTGAACTTTTTGTTTACAAATTTACAATTGGGTATGCAAATGTATTAGACGTGTAAAAACTAATATAAGTACAAATTCTGCCGTGTATACATGCATTATTAGCTGAGATGTGAACTTTTTGTTTACAAATTTACAATTGAGTATGCAAATGTATTAGCATTGTAAGAACTAATTTAAATATAAATTCTGCCGTGTATACATGCATTATTAGCTGAGATGTGAACTTTTTGTTTACAAATTTACAATTGAGTATGCATATGTATTAGACGTGTAAAAACTAATATAAATATAAATTCTGAAGTGGATTCAGGCATTATTAGCTGAGTTGTGAACTTTTTGTTTACAAATGTACAATTGATTATGCAAATGTATAAGCCGTGTAAAAACTAATATAAGTACAAATTCTGCCGTCGATACATGCATTATTAGCTGAGTTGTGAACTTTTTGTTTACAAATTTACAATTGAGTATGCAAATGTATTAGCATTGTAAGAACTAATTTAAATATAAATTCTGCCGTGGATACATGCATTATAGCTGAGATGTGAACTTTTTGTTTACAAATTTACAATTGAGTATGCAAATGTATTAACCGTGTAAAAACTAATATAAATACAAATTCTGAAGTGGATTCAGGCATTATTAGCTGAGTTGTGAACTTTTTGTTTTCAAATTTACAATTAAGTATGCAAATGTATTAGCCGTGTAAAACTATTATAAATACAAATTCTGAAGTGGATACAGACATTATTAGCGGAGTTGTGAACTTTTTGTTTACAAATTTACAATTGAGTATGTAAATGTATAAGCCGTGTAAAAACTAATGTAAGTACATATTCTGCCGTGGATACGTGGATGGATTAGCTGAGTTGTGAATTTTTTGTGTACAAATTTACAGATTGTAATGGACCCATATAAAAACTTTTTAGTATTTTTTTTTGAAATTAAAATGATACGCGCCTAAAAATAGTAGCGATAATTAGTATCGCCCCCTTATCTGGCAACGTCTTAAAAATGACAGTTGAAACCACCAGCTGGTGAATACCAAAGTGCAAATCGGTGAAGGGTTCTTCGGGTCTCCAGCTTCTGGCTTCGATCTTTTCTATTGGAGTCGTCAAGCTGAGAAGTTGGTCCCGAACCCAGCAGGGAAAATATACAAGAGAGCAAATGCACATGTGCTCCGGACCCTAATCCCACTGCTATTTCGGCATCGGTTGAAAAAGGCCATCATCAAACGCCAATCTACCGGCTGCCAAAGATTGCCGTGTCGGCAAGGTAAATATTTTTTATAAAAAAAATGTCCAAGCCGATCGACATATAATAATATTTTCTTTGCACGTGTAGGTCACGCTTATTTTCTTCGACTACACGGCGAGAAATCGCTAGGTCGATTAAGCAGAAAGAAATACAAGAAAAGGAAGCACTGGGTAAATATTTCCAAAAATATTCCTGGGCTCGTTTGCACAACATTAATTATTTTAATTCCTGCAGCTAAACGAGGCAGCAGAGCAGATTGGTTACGCTATTCCGCTCTGGCCAAAAAAGGCGGCTGGAGCAGCTATCTCTGCTGGGGAAAATTTATTTGGAGTTCGTAGCAGCTTGGAGCAGAGAAAAACCCAAAAAAAGTGACCCAAAAATAAACGTGTAAACACAGTGCAGATTTAAAAAAAAAATTTTAAATTAAAAATCCTTAAAATCTAGTGACAAATTAAAAGTTAACGAAGACGAGGAAATAGGTTAAAACGACTCATAAAATACACGACTAGTAAAAATGTAAAATCTACAAAACCCGACCGCAAAATGAAAAAAAAAAACATGCAGAATAGTGTAAATACATATATATAAATCTTATTTTTTTATTAAATACCAATAGAGTAAAACCCTCTCGAAACATCGTCATTATTGCCAAATGATGAAATGAATTAGTATTGAAGTGCCTCAAATTGGATAAGAAATAAAAATTTAAAATAGGCATGTAAACGGTGTAAAAACAATGACAGTGGTAGTGATGGTGATGCATATGAGCAGTCAATATGATAGGAAAAAAAACAACAAGAGCGTGAGCTTAGCAAATCCAACTAAAATCGTACACTGCAATACAAAGTTTCGTTGCCAGTAAGAATATAAACAATTAAAACTAAACAAAACAAGAAAGGAAGCTAACTTCGGCACGCCGAAGTTTGTATACCCTTGCAGATTGGTTTTTATGTTTATATTATAGATTTAAATGCTGAAAACACTTACAAAAACAGAGTTTCATTACATTTTACCTATACTTATTATGTTTACAGTTTGACAGTTACAGTTTTACATTCCCAGCTTTACATTTTCTCTACATTTACAGATCGTTTATATGGCAGCTGTATGATATAGTTGTCGGATTTTTATGAAATTTATACCAAAATTCTAGAATAATAAAAAAAGCTTATATCTCAGAGTAGATAAACATACGATGAAAAACAACGAAGCTATAATTTTTTTCCTATTTATTTCTCGATCGTTCCTATGGCAGCTATATGATGTAGTCGGCCGATTTGCATAAATTTTTTACCAAAATTCAGAAATAATATAAAATGGCCATATCTAAAAAATGGAGCAAAATTTTTGAAAAACAGCAAAGTTATAAATTTTTTTCTAGAAATGTATCGTACATTTGTATGGCAGCTATATGATATAGTCGTCCGATCCGGCCCGTTCCGACATATATAGCAGTGAGAGTATATAGAAGACTATATGCAAAGTTTCATTCAGATAGCTTTAAAACTGAGGGACTAGTTTGCGTAGAAACAGACAGACAGACAGACGGACAGACGGACAGACGGACAGACGGACATGGCTAGATCGACTCGGCTGTTGATGCTGATCAAGAATATATATACTTTATAGGGTCGGAAACGTCTCCTTCACTGCGTTGCAAACTTCTGACTGAAATTATAATACCCTGCAAGGGTATAAAAATAAAACACAAGAAAATAAAATAAATAATATGTAGTATAATTAATATCAAATATGAAAAAGGTAACTGAAAAAAAAAAAAATTTAAATAACTTTTACATATTTTAAATATTAATCAAAAAAAAAAAAAACAAAACAAACAAATTAAGATCATGCGGCTATATTTTTAATTTTTAATTTTCCCCTAATACACACCCAAAACCTCATCGACAAGAAGGCCTTCTTCGAGAACAACAAAGTGGGTGAGTGGACACAGAAAACAACTTATGTCGCCCAGTGTAAAGGCTGATTATCGGTATTAATGCTTATCAGCATCGATTGATTTTTGTTATTTTGCCAATTCCTCTTTTGATTCTGATTCATGTTATCATCGTAAATTTAAAGCATTTAAATGTAAAGCCAAAACATGCGCTACACTGAGAGAATTTCAACCGAATTATTTTATTTCCTTTACATATACATATTTTCTTGTTTTCAGCAATAGAAACTGTTTTATTGTAATTGTGCGATGTAGGTTGTTGAAGCGAAACAAAAATAGAATAATAATAAATAAATGAAATTATGTAGACCCAAAACAAACGAAAAAAAAAAAACAACAACAAAAATAAAAACAATTAAATGGGTATGGTTATATTTTCAGAATATTTTCTAGCATCATAATTAGGCACCACATTACCATTATCACTGATTTACACTAAACAAAATAGAATTATAATGACACTGAAAAAAAAAAAATTAAATGATTAAATAAATAATTATATTAACATAAGTAAATAAAATAGGCTATGTAAGGATAGGGTATATACATTAATAAATAAATAAATTAGGCCTTGAAATGTACGCAGAAAACATAATTATCTTAGGATTTTGTTTATTATTGTGAATTTGGAGAGATGTACACTAAAGAAATATCGGAAAGGAATTTTTGCTTGATTATTAAAAATTATTATAATGATGATGAATTTTTAAGTTTTCTTACTTATGGCATGGGAGACTAACAAACTGATGTATACGTAAATACTTTTGGGGTCTTTCGCTAACGATTACAAGAAGGACCATGGTTGGGAGGGTAAAGATATAGGGTGTGGCGAACAACACCTAAGGCCACCCCTGCAGGCTCAAACACTAATTCGTGCTTTCTCGTTTCTCAATTTTTTTCTCGCAGTTTAGTTTTGCCTTGTTTCATATTTTACTAATTATGAGACAATTGTTTGTTTCGAATGAGGATCGTCTCATTGTGTAGATTCAGGAGGGACTCTATAATAAAACCTTTGACGTAACAATCCTTATCCGCAGCAAAAACCCCCCCACAACTCTCGCTAGAGCTAAGAATCAATGGGTCCCGCTCAGCTGATGGTTAAGGGTCGACAAGCCTGAATGTGGTTAACACTCGGAGGTATGATCGAGAACAACGATACCCTGTTTATGTTTTCCCCTTTTAACGGCGAAATTACGCCACAAATTGAGTATGCAAATATATTAGCCATGTAAAAACTGATATAATTACAAATTCTGAAGTGGATATATGCACTATTATCTGAGTTGTGAACTTTTTGTTTACAATTTTACAATTGAGCATGCAAATGTATTAGCCTTGTAAAAACTAATATAAATACAAATTCTGAAGTGAATGCATTATTAGCTGAGTTGTGAACTTTTTGTTTAGAAATTTACAATTGAGTATGCAAATGTATTAGCCATGTAAAAACTAATATAAATACAAATTCTGAAGTGGATATATGCATTATTATCTGAGCTGTGAACTTTTTGTTTACAAATTTACAATTGAGTATGCAAATGTATTAGACGTGTAAAAACTAATATAAATATAAATTCTGAAGTGGATTCAGGCATTATTAGCTGAGTTGTGAACTTTTTGTTTACAAATTTACAATTGAGTGTGCAAATGTATTAGCCTTCTAAAAACTAATTTAAGTACAAATTCTGCCGTGGATACATGCATTATTAGCGGAGTTGTGAACTTTTTGTTTACAAATTTACAATTGAGTATGCAAATGTATTAGCATTGTAAGAACTAATTTAAATATAAATTCTGCCGTGGATACATGCATTATAGCTGAGATGTGAACTTTTTGTTTACAAATTTGCAATTGAGTATGCAAATGTATTAGCCGTGTAAAAACTTATATAAATACAAATTCTGAAGTGGATTCAGGCATTATTAGCTGAGTTGTGAACTTTTTGTTTTCAAATTTACAATTGAGTATGCAAATGTATTAGCCGTGTAAAACTATTATAAATACATATTCTGAAGTGGATACAGACAATTTTAGCGGAGTTGTGAACTTTTTGTTTACAAATTTACAATTGAGTATGCAAATGTATTAGCCTTCTAAAAACTAATATAAGTACAAATTCTGCCGTCGCACAGTAGCGCCTTTTCTCATTTAGCGTTGCAAAAATCATATCTTTTGAACCAAATAAGGTAATCGAATAATTGAAACGGCATTGGACAGGTAATTGTTGTAAAATATATATATGTACTGCATAAAGTACCACGCCCACAAATACGCCTTTTTAAAGGGTTGAATTAACTTTCATCGGCTGCGTCGAGCTGCGTCTGCAGAAATGCAACGCAAAAAACCAAAACAACTCAGGGTAAAATATACCAAAATACCGACACAATTTCATACATTTCAAGAAATATACTAACTGAAGCGCGTGGCGGTTACACTTCGAATTAAAAAAATATTTTTTTTTTCAATGAAAACAATTTTTAAACAAAAATTTTTATTTAATTTTTTATGTTTATTTTTATGTATTTGCTCAAATAAAAATAATTTGAAAACTGAAAAAAAAAATTGTTTTGTGTGTTGGTTTCGAATGAGGATCGTCTCATTGTGTAGATTCAGGAGGGACTCTATAATAAAACCTTTGACGTAACAATCCTTATCCGCAGCAAAAACCCCCCCCCCACATCTCCCGCTAGAACTAGGAATCAATGGGTCCCGCTCAGCTGATGGTTAAGGGTCGACAAGCCTGAATGTGGTTAACACTCGGAGGTATGATCGAGAACAACGATACCCTGTTTATGTTTTCCCCTTTTAACGGCGAAATTACGCCACAAATTGAGTATGCAAATATATTAGCCATAACTAATATAATTACAAATTCTGAAGTGGATATATGCACTATTATCTGAGTTGTGAACTTTTTGTTTACAATTTTACAATTGAGCATGCAAATGTATTAGCCGTGTAAAAACTAATATAAATACAAATTCTAAAGTGAATGCATTATTAGCTGAGTTGTGAACTTTTTGTTTAGAAATTTACAATTGAGTATGCAAATGTATTAGCCATGTAAAAACTAATATAAATACAAATTCTGAAGTGGATATATGCATTATTATCTGAGTTGTGAACTTTTTGTTTACAAATTTACAATTGAGTACGCAAATTTATTAGACGTGTAAAAACTAATATAAATATAAATTCTGAAGTGGATTCAGGCATTATTAGCTGAGTTGTGAACTTTTTGTTTTCAAATTTACAATTGAGTATGCAAATGTATTAGCATTGTAAGAACTAATTTAAATATAAATTCTGCCGTGGATACATGCATTATAGCTGAGATGTGAACTTTTTGTTTACAAATTTGCAATTGAGTATGCAAATGTATTAGCCGTGTAAAAACTAATATAAATACAAATTCTGAAGTGGATTCAGGCATTATTAGCTGAGTTGTGAACTTTTTGTTTTCAAATTTACAATTGAGTATGCAAATGTATTAGCCGTGTAAAACTATTACAAATACATATTCTGAAGTGGATACAGACATTTTTAGCGGAGTTGTGAACTTTTTGTTTACAAATTTACAATTGAGTGTGCAAATTTATTAGCCTTCTAAAAACTAATTTAAGTACAAATTCTGCCGTGGATACATGCATTATTAGCGGAGTTGTGAACTTTTTGTTTACAAATTTACAATTGAGTATGCAAATGTATTAGCATTGTAAGAACTAATTTAAATATAAATTCTGCCGTAGATACATGCATTATAGCTGAGATGTGAACTTTTTGTTTACAAATTTGCAATTGAGTATGCAAATGTATTAGCCGTTTAAAAACTAATATAAATACAAATTCTGAAGTGGATTCAGGCATTATTAGCTGAGTTGTGAACTTTTTGTTTTCAAATTTACAATTGAGTATGCAAATGTATTAGCCGTGTAAAACTATTATAAATACATATTCTGAAGTGGATACAGACATTTTTAGCGGAGTTGTGAACTTTTTGTTTACAAATTTACAATTGAGTATGCAAATGTATTAGCCTTCTAAAAACTAATATAAGTACAAATTCTGCCGTGGATATATGCATTATTATCTGAGTTGTGAACTTTTTGTTTACAAATTTACAGTTGAGTATGCAAATGTATTAGCATTGTAAGAACTAATTTAAATATAAATTCTAAAGTGGATATATGCATTATTATCTGAGTTGTGAATTTTTGTTTACAAATTTACAATTGAGTATGCAAATGTATTAGACGTGTAAAAACTAATTTAAATATAAATTCTGAAGTGGATTCAGGCATTATTAGCTGAGTTGTGAACTTTTTGTTTACAAATTTACAATTGAGTATGCAAATGTATAAGCCGTGTAAAAACTAATATAAGTACAAATTCTGCCGTCGCACAGTAGCGCCTTTTCTCATTTAGCGTTGCAAAAATCATATCTTTTGAACCAAATAAGGTAATCGAATAATTGAAACGGCATTGGACAGGTAATTGTTGTAAAATATATATATATGTACTGCATAAAGTACCACGTACCAAGTATCAAAATTAAAAATAATTTTTTTTCAATGAAAACAATTTTTAAACAAAAATTTTTATTTAATTTTTTATGTTTATTTTTATGTATTTGCTCAAATAAAAATAATTTGAAAACTGAAAAAAAAAATTTTTTGTAATTCGAAGTGTAACCGCCACGCGCTTCAGTTAGTATATTTCTTGAAATGTATGAAATTGTGTCGGTATTTTGGTATATTTTACCCTGAGTTGTTTTGGTTTTTTGCGTTGCATTTCCGTAGACGCAGCTCGACGCAGCCGATGAAAGTTAATTCTGATCCAGGAAAGATCCACGGAACTTGTAGTCATAGTGTAGTCAGTGGCTTTCATTGGCGTCAGAAGATATAGACTACTTTATTTTTTATTTTTTTATTTATTTTTTTTTTTGATTTGATTTGATTTGATTTGATTTTATTTGCCTTCCTAACGCTTCAAGTGTAAAACTTATAAATTAGAGCGCTAGTCACAAAGGGTTACAATACATACTGTCATAAAGCTTAAATCTAAACAAAATTTGTGCATATGATATTCTTAATCTAACAATTTAAAGTTTATTATTATTATTATTATTTAGTATATTTTGTAGTTAATTTAACTTAATCCTAATCCTATTCCTAAGTCGCTGTAATTTAATTTAATTTATGGGACTTATTTAAACTGTGAGAGTACCTTTTCTTTGAATTGCGTAGCATTGCTAATGTTTTTAATGTTGTTGGGTAGCTGATTCCATAATCTAATAGCATTAATAAAAAATTGTCTCTCGGATGTCAGGGATCTGGGCCTTATACAAATTAGATTGTTTAGTCTTCTAGACGCAGTAAATGTTAATTTTTCAAATAGGTATGCTGGTTCTTTCTTATATATTAATTTGTGAAGAAATGTCAATATTCTCATCTTTATCCATCCGCTAAGTTCTACGTCAAAAATTTTATAGGCATAAGCCGACACATGTTCCATTCGTGCCAAATTAAATATATATCTTGCGATGCTATTATATACTATTTTTATTTTATTTTGGCTAATCGAGTCACAATTTGAAAAAACTTCTACACCATAAAATAAACACGGAACTAAACATGTTTTTGCTACTAACATACGAACATTTATAGGCAGGCAACCCTTAGTCACAGACAATGCTCTCAGCATTCCAAATACTTTTCCTATTGCCTTTGCGATGTGATCGTTCCATGTAAGAGTCCTGTTGAATGTAAATCCAAGATTTACGGCTTTTTCGACATACTCTAATGGACTGTTATTAATGTGAAGAGGTTCGATATTGTCTAGCTTTATTTTTTTTCTGCTTATTACGAGGCACTTAGATTTATTTGGGTTAATGCCTAGTCCATTTTTGATTGCCCATTCATTTACTCGAGCAAGTTCACGGATACATACATCAATACATTCACTTATTCTATTTAAAGGACGACTCACATACATTTGGACATCATCGGCATACAGATGCACATTACATTCTGACAACACAGATGGTAGGTCATTAGCATACAGTGTAAACAACAGTGGACCAAGTACTGAACCTTGGGGGACACCACGAGTGACATTTCCAAATTCCGACGATACATTAGATAGAACAACTGATTGACGACGATTATTTAAGTACGAAGACACAAGCTTAACAGAAGTTTTTGAAAAATGGAACATATTACGTAACTTTGAACATAGAATATTATGGTTTACAGTGTCAAAAGCCTTGCTATAGTCCAGTAAAACTAAAAATGTGACATTGTTATCGTCCATTTGTTTCCTTATGTCGTCAGTAATCTTTAATATAGCTGTAGTACAGCTTCGACCTTTCCTAAATCCTGACTGATTATTATTTAGCATTTCATTGTCAGTGAGAAATTTATTTATTTGTTTTGCCATTATATTTTCTAATATTTTAGAAAGGCACGGCAGGATCGATATAGGTCTGTAGTCAGTATTTGATTTTGGAATCGGAATAATCTTGGCCGTTTTCCAGCAGTCAGGAAAAGTCGAGGTTGTTAATGCTTTATTTAATATATGAGTTAAATAAGGCAGAATCCTAGGTAACAAAATTTTGATAAATTTCGGATTAATGTCGTCAAGTCCAGTCGCATCACTCTTAATGTCAAGTATAGTCTGTAGAATATCACATTGATTAACAGTCACAAACCTAAACCTATTATCACAGACGATTTCAGGTGCAAGTTGTAAGTATTGATTGTCAAGAACTTCAGGTACTGAGCATTTTATAAATTGTTTATTTAGTTCATTCACATCTATGTCCTGTTCCACCCTCCCTTTGGATTTTCCTATTCCCAAACTTTTTATTGTTTTCCATGTTTCTTGAGTAGAAGATGTTCTTTCAAATTTACGGGAATAGTAGCTGCTTTTAGCAATGTCAATGAGCTTAGTTACAGATTGTCTCAGCAAACTAAATTTCCTGTATTCATGTGATGTCCTATACCTCTTCCACTTTTTGAAAGCTTTGTCGCGTTCATTGATCGCATTCCGAATGCCATTATGAAACCATGGTTTCTCCGTTGCACGAATTATTTTTCTACGAACCGGAACGCAGCTGTTATACAAGTTAAGTATATTATCCTAAAAGTACTTTACTTGATCGTCAACTTCTGCGAGTAAATATAGGCCATCCCAATTACAGCAGTTAAAGGTTTCATTTAAATGTTCATAATTTATATTTCTAAAGTCCCTAAAGACTATGGTATTGTCATGATATAGAAGGTCAATTGCGTATGTCAGAAAGATGAGGTCATGTTTCGAAAAAGACGGGCAGAAAAAGGTGAAAAAAATGGACACCTGGCAGGTAGCGATTTACCTGTATAAGCCCAAACCAAAGTGTCGTTTTTTTTAGATTCTTTAATAGTTTATGAATGTATCTATCATTTAAAGTAAAAACCATAACAATTTGTTTTATGTTTTTTTTGTAATATTACCTGAAAGTCGACCAATTTACACATTTTTTTTTATGATGCAAAAAACGAAACAAAGTTAAACTTTAAATGCTCATAACTTCTACAAAAAAAATTCTTAAAATTGATTTTATTGCAGATTCTGAATCCTTGTTAAATTTCCTGTCGAATAAGTATGGTTTAGTTTAGTCTTGCCTTGTTTCATATTTTACTAATTATGAGACAATTGTTTTGTGTGTTGGTTTCGAATGAGGATCGTCTCATTGTGTAGATTCAGGAGGGACTCTATAATAAAACCTTTGACGTATCAATCCTTATCCGCAGCAAACCCCCCCCCCCACATCTCCCGCTAGAGCTAGGAATCAATGGGTCCCGCTCAGCTGATGGTTAAGGGTCGACAAGCCTGAATGTGGTTAACACTCGGAGGTATGATCGAGAACAACGATACCCTGTTTATGTTTTCCCCTTTTAACGGCGAAATTACGCCACAAATTGAGTATGCAAATATATTAGCCATAACTAATATAATTACAAATTCTGAAGTGGATATATGCACTATTATCTGAGTTGTGAACTTTTTGTTTACAATTTTACAATTGAGCATGCAAATGTATTAGCCGTGTAAAAACTAATATAAATACAAATTCTGAAGTGAATGCATTATTAGCTGAGTTGTGAACTTTTTGTTTAGAAATTTACAATTGAGTATGCAAATGTATTAGCCATGTAAAAACTAATATAAATACAAATTCTGAAGTGGATATATGCATTATTATCTGAGTTGTGAACTTTTTGTTTACAAATTTACAATTGAGTATGCAAATGTATTAGACGTGTAAAAACTTATATAAATATAAATTCTGAAGTGGATTCAGGCATTATTAGCTGAGTTGTGAACTTTTTGTTTTCAAATTTACAATTGAGTATGCAAATGTATTAGCATTGTAAGAACTAATTTAAATATAAATTCTGCCGTGGATACATGCATTATAGCTGAGATGTGAACTTTTTGTTTACAAATTTGCAATTGAGTATGCAAATGTATTAGCAGTGTAAAAACTAATATAAATACAAATTCTGAAGTGGATTCAGGCATTATTAGCTGAGTTGTGAACTTTTTGTTTTCAAATTTACAATTGAGTATGCAAATGTATTAGCCGTGTAAAACTATTATAAATACATATTCTGAAGTGGATACAGACATTTTTAGCGGAGTTGTGAACTTTTTGTTTACAAATTTACAATTGAGTGTGCAAATTTATTAGCCTTCTAAAAACTAATTTAAGTACAAATTCTGCCGTGGATACATGCATTATTAGCGGAGTTGTGAACTTTTTGTTTACAAATTTACAATTGAGTATGCAAATGTACTAGCATTGTAAGAACTAATTTAAATATAAATTCTGCCGTGGATACATGCATTATAGCTGAGATGTGAACTTTTTGTTTACAAATTTGCAATTGAGTATGCAAATGTATTAGCCGTGTAAAAACTAATATAAATACAAATTCTGAAGTGGATTCAGGCATTATTAGATGAGTTGTGAACTTTTTGTTTTCAAATTTACAATTGAGTATGCAAATGTATTAGCCGTGTAAAACTATTATAAATACATATTCTGAAGTGGATACAGACATTTTTAGCGGAGTTGTGAACTTTTTGTTTACAAATTTACAATTGAGTATGCAAATGTATTAGCCTTCTAAAAACTAATATAAGTACAAATTCTGCCGTGGATATATGCATTATTATCTGAGTTGTGAACTTTTTGTTTACAAATTTACAATTGAGTATGCAAATGTATTAGCATTGTAAGAACTAATTTAAATATAAATTCTAAAGTGGATATATGCATTATTATCTGAGTTGAGAATTTTTGTTTACAAATTTACAATTGAGTATGCAAATGTATTAGACGTGTAAAAACTAATTTAAATATAAATTCTGAAGTGGATTCAGGCATTATTAGCTGAGTTGTGAACTTTTTGTTTACAAATTTACAATTGAGTGTGCAAATGTATTAGCCTTCTAAAAACTAATTTAAGTACAAATTCTGCAGTGGATACATGCATTATTAGCGGAGTTGTGAACTTTTTGTTTACAAATTTACAATTGAGTATGCAAATGTATTAGCATTGTAAGAACTAATTTAAATATAAATTCTGCCGTGGATACATGCATTATAGCTGAGATGTGAACTTTTTGTTTACAAATTTGCAATTGAGTATGCAAATGTATTAGCCGTGTAAAAACTAATATAAATACAAATTCTGAAGTGGATTCAGGCATTATTAGCTGAGTTGTGAACTTTTTGTTTTCAAATTTACAATTGAGTATGCAAATGTATTAGCCGTGTAAAACTATTATAAATACATATTCTGAAGTGGATACAGACATTTTTAGCGGAGTTGTGAACTTTTTGTTTACAAATTTACAATTGAGTATGCAAATGTATTAGCCTTCTAAAAACTAATATACGTACAAATTCTGCCGTGGATATATGCATTATTATCTGAGTTGTGAACTTTTTGTTTACAAATTTACAATTGAGTATGCAAATGTATTAGCATTGTAAGAACTAATTTACATATAAATTCTAAAGTGGATATATGCATTATTATCTGAGTTGTGAATTTTTGTTTACAAATTTACAATTGAGTATGCAAATGTATTAGACGTGTAA
This sequence comes from Drosophila kikkawai, assembly GCF_030179895.1. NCBI lineage: Eukaryota > Metazoa > Arthropoda > Insecta > Diptera > Drosophilidae > Drosophila > Drosophila kikkawai. The sequence goes on along the minus strand of NW_027222475.1, from coordinate 87,352 downwards.
AAACTAATTTAAATATAAATTCTGAAGTGGATATATGCACTATTATCTGAGTTGTGAACTTTTTGTTTACAATTTTACAATTGAGCATGCAAATGTATTAGCCGTGTAAAACTAATATAAATACAAATTCTGAAGTGAATGCATTATTAGCTGAGTTGTGAACTTTTTGTTTAGAAATTTACAATTGAGTATGCAAATGTATTAGCCATGTAAAAACTAATATAAATACAAATTCTGAAGTGGATATATGCATTATTATCTGAGTTGTGAACTTTTTGTTTACAAATTTACAATTGAGTATGCAAATGTATTAGACGTGTAAAAACTAATATAAATATAAATTCTGAAGTGGATTCAGGCATTATTAGCTGAGTTGTGAACTTTTTGTTTACAAATTTACAATTGAGTGTGCAAATGCATTAGCCTTCTAAAAACTAATTTAAGTACAAATTCTGCAGTGGATACATGCATTATTAGCGGAGTTGTGAACTTTTTGTTTACAAATTTACAATTGAGTATGCAAATGTATTAGCATTGTAAGAACTAATTTAAATATAAATTCTGCCGTGGATACATGCATTATAGCTGAGATGTGAACTTTTTGTTTACAAATTTGCAATTGAGTATGCAAATGTATTAGCCGTGTAAAAACTAATATAAATGCAAATTCTGAAGTGGATTCAGGCATTATTAGATGAGTTGTGAACTTTTTGTTTTCAAATTTACAATTGAGTATGCAAATGTATTAGCCGTGTAAAACTATTATAAATACATATTCTGAAGTGGATACAGACATTTTTAGCGGAGTTGTGAACTTTTTGTTTACAAATTTACAATTGAGTATGCAAATGTATTAGCCTTCTAAAAACTAATATAAGTACAAAATCTGCCGTGGATATATGCATTATTATCTGAGTTGTGAACTTTTTGTTTACAAATTTACAATTGAGTATGCAAATGTATTAGCATTGTAAGAACTAATTTACATATAAATTCTAAAGTGGATATATGCATTATTATCTGAGTTGTGAATTTTTGTTTACAAATTTACAATTGAGTATGCAAATGTATTAGACGTGTAAAAACTAATTTAAATATAAATTCTGAAGTGGATATATGCACTATTATCTGAGTTGTGAACTTTTTGTTTACAATTTTACAATTGAGCATGCAAATGTATTAGCCGTGTAAAACTAATATAAATACAAATTCTGAAGTGAATGCATTATTAGCTGAGTTGTGAACTTTTTGTTTAGAAATTTACAATTGAGTATGCAAATGTATTAGCCATGTAAAAACTAATATAAATACAAATTCTGAAGTGGATATATGCATTATTATCTGAGTTGTGAACTTTTTGTTTACAAATTTACAATTGAGTATGCAAATGTATTAGACGTGTAAAAACTAATATAAATATAAATTCTGAAGTGGATTCAGGCATTATTAGCTGAGTTGTGAACTTTTTGTTTACAAATTTACAATTGAGTGTGCAAATGCATTAGCCTTCTAAAAACTAATTTAAGTACAAATTCTGCAGTGGATACATGCATTATTAGCGGAGTTGTGAACTTTTTGTTTACAAATTTACAATTGAGTATGCAAATGTATTAGCATTGTAAGAACTAATTTAAATATAAATTCTGCCGTGGATACATGCATTATAGCTGAGATGTGAACTTTTTGTTTACAAATTTGCAATTGAGTATGCAAATGTATTAGCCGTGTAAAAACTAATATAAATGCAAATTCTGAAGTGGATTCAGGCATTATTAGATGAGTTGTGAACTTTTTGTTTTCAAATTTACAATTGAGTATGCAAATGTATTAGCCGTGTAAAACTATTATAAATACATATTCTGAAGTGGATACAGACATTTTTAGCGGAGTTGTGAACTTTTTGTTTACAAATTTACAATTGAGTATGCAAATGTATTAGCCTTCTAAAAACTAATATAAGTACAAAATCTGCCGTGGATATATGCATTATTATCTGAGTTGTGAACTTTTTGTTTACAAATTTACAATTGAGTATGCAAATGTATTAGCATTGTAAGAACTAATTTAAATATAAATTCTGCCGTGGATACATGCATTATAGCTGAGATGTGAACTTTTTGTTTACAAATTTGCAATTGAGTATGCAAATGTATTAGCCGTGTAAAAACTAATATAAATACAAATTCTGAAGTGGATTCAGGCATTATTAGCTGAGTTGTGAACTTTTTGTTTTCAAATTTACAATTGAGTATGCAAATGTATTAGCCGTGTAAAACTATTATAAATACATATTCTGAAGTGGATACAGACATTTTTAGCGGAGTTGTGAACTTTTTGTTTACAAATTTACAATTGAGTGTGCAAATTTATTAGCCTTCTAAAAACTAATTTAAGTACAAATTCTGCCGTGGATACATGCATTATTAGCGGAGTTGTGAACTTTTTGTTTACAAATTTACAATTGAGTATGCAAATGTATTAGCATTGTAAGAACTAATTTAAATATAAATTCTGCCGTGGATACATGCATTATAGCTGAGATGTGAACGTTTTGTTTACAAATTTGCAATTGAGTATGCAAATGTATTAGCCGTGTAAAAACTAATATAAATACAAATTCTGAAGTGAATTCAGGCATTATTAGCTGAGTTGTGAACTTTTTGTTTTCAAATTTACAATTGAGTATGCAAATGTATTAGCCGTGTAAAACTATTATAAATACATATTCTGAAGTGGATACAGACATTTTTAGCGGAGTTGTGAACTTTTTGTTTACAAATTTACAATTGAGTATGCAAATGTATTAGCCTTCTAAAAACTAATATAAGTACAAATTCTGCCGTGGATATATGCATTATTATCTGAGTTGTGAACTTTTTGTTTACAAATTTACAATTGAGTATGCAAATGTATTAGCATTGTAAGAACTAATTTAAATATAAATTCTAAAGTGGATATATGCATTATTATCTGAGTTGAGAATTTTTGTTTACAAATTTACAACTGAGTATGCAAATGTATTAGACGTGTAAAAACTAATTTAAATATAAATTCTGAAGTGGATTCAGGCATTATTAGCTGAGTTGTGAACTTTTTGTTTACAAATTTACAATTGAGTGTGCAAATGTATTAGCCTTCTAAAAACTAATTTAAGTACAAATTCTGCAGTGGATACATGCATTATTAGCGGAGTTGTGAACTTTTTGTTTACAAATTTACAATTGAGTATGCAAATGTATTAGCATTGTAAGAACTAATTTAAATATAAATTCTGCCGTGGATACATGCATTATAGCTGAGATGTGAACTTTTTGTTTACAAATTTGCAATTGAGTATGCAAATGTATTAGCCGTGTAAAAACTAATATAAATACAAATTCTGAAGTGGATTCAGGCATTATTAGCTGAGTTGTGAACTTTTTGTTTTCAAATTTACAATTGAGTATGCAAATGTATTAGCCGTGTAAAACTATTATAAATACATATTCTGAAGTGGATACAGACATTTTTAGCGGAGTTGTGAACTTTTTGTTTACAAATTTACAATTGAGTATGCAAATGTATTAGCCTTCTAAAAACTAATATACGTACAAATTCTGCCGTGGATATATGCATTATTATCTGAGTTGTGAACTTTTTGTTTACAAATTTACAATTGAGTATGCAAATGTATTAGCATTGTAAGAACTAATTTAAATATAAATTCTAAAGTGGATATATGCATTATTATCTGAGTTGTGAATTTTTGTTTACAAATTTACAATTGAGTATGCAAATGTATTAGACGTGTAAAAACTAATTTAAATATAAATTCTGAAGTGGATTCAGGCATTATTAGCTGAGTTGTGAACTTTTTGTTTACAAATTTACAATTGAGTATGCAAATGTATAAGCCGTGTAAAAACTAATATAAGTACAAATTCTGCCGTCGCACAGTAGTGCCTTTTCTCATTTAGCGTTGCAAAAATCATATCTTTTGAACCAAATAAGGTAAGGGAAGTGAAAGTGAAGTTGCCGAGTACGGATGCACCGCGGAGGCGCTCCCGCGTAATCCGCGTTGTGTGTGAGCTGCGGCATGTCCCCAACGAACCTGGGTGCAGGCCGGACGAGTGAGGCAGTGGGGAACACTCACCTGCAGCGGCAAGCCTTGGATGTCCACGGATGACCAAGTAAATCCGAATTACAAATCCTGTGATTTGGGCCGGCGGCGAGAGCGGAGAGAGTGGTGAGAGCATTCCTTCCAGTTTCTTGCCCCATTGTTGTTGCCTCCTCCAGTCCAGTGCAATATTCCTTCCACGGCAAATGTGGCTGCCCCCGCAGCACATGCCAGTCACGCCAGCTGATGGACAGATCAGCTGCGATCCAGTGTTGGGTAGCCCCCAGTTCTGCACCGGTCTGGCAACCCATCGCCGCCGCCAGGTGGCGCTGAGAGGATCCACCCAGCAGTTGGCGCTAGTGCGCCAACCTTAGCTGACGAAAGCTGCATGCTACAGCACGTACATGCCAAACACCGATCCAGGAGGTAGCATACCTTTTAGGGCTGCTGCTCCTGATCCTTGGCTCGAGGAAGTGGGATCATCACGGAACTCGTGATCAAGGCCCGCACAGGGGATTAAATGGTGGTAAAGGTCAAGGAGCCGACCATCAGCCAACCCCTCCGCTCTGCGGTCCACCTTTAAAATCGGGGCTCTGGCGACCGAGCAGGGGCGGTATAACCCCCACCTGCTAAGTCTCGGGGAAACCCCTGACCATCGAGGGACCCCATAAGTGCACTCGCCTTTCCTCCACACTCCTCCACGTAGCGTCTGTCCCATAATGGGCGGCTATGTGATCTGCGTCTGCGCCACATTTGCCGGCAGAAGAACAAACCTGGCAGCAGGCTCTAGCTGCATCAAATCTCCCAAACCCAGGCAGCGTCTGACCCACATTGGGCGGCTACCTGGTCTGCGTCTGAGCCACATTGGCCGGCAGTTAAACATACCTAGCAGGAGGTATAAAATGCAGCCCTTGCATTGGGCCAAAATGCAAACAAAATTGGAATGTCTTCGCAAAACGTGAATACTCCAGGTGGCAGCCACACATGTGGAAATCCACCCGCGGGAGAACCCGCGGCCAGGGCAAGGATTCTGGAGGCCCTAAAAAACATTCCCCCAAGCACTGACGTGGCGGTGGCTGACTTGGCCGCCACGGTAGTTAATACGCCAAGCCAAGACGACGAGAAAGATGACGGTCCAATGGCCTTTAGAAGGAGCAGCACGGTTCTAAGATCCCCGCTCCTCCCAGCGAGCAAGGCTCCGGTACCGACAGCAGGAGAGAATGCGGACTCCCAAACTCCCAAAAGGGCACGGGACGCCGCCAGCCCAGCAGGCTCTCAGCGAGATACGCCACCTAAGAGATGCAGGGAATCCCAGTGTCTCAAAAACATTGCGGAGCTGGGAAAGATCCTGGATGATGTCCTCGACGACATCAATAACAAGCAGGTCCGACACATAACCTTGGTTATGAAGACCAAGCTGGCGAGGGTGAAGGACCTGCAAGCCGACATAGGGGAGTGGCTCAACTCCGCTCGGAAACCTGAGGAGACGGACCGACCCGAAACTGCAGTAGCATGCCACAACTGTTCCCAGGGCGGGAACAAGATTGAGAGCACTCAGAGGCGGGACGCAGCACAGCAGACGCCCAAGGTCTGGAGCAAGGACGGCGCAACACAGACGGAGGCGCGGCGAGCCCCGACCACCACTACAGAGAAATCGCAAGTAACGGCGGCCAACTCGAGCGCGAAGAACCTGCGGCGCGCCCCCACGCCGGCTGAAGCTGCTAAGCAGGGGAAAACTTCCGCAAGAGGGACACCCGCGGCCAGCGCGCCCAAATCCAGGGCACCCAACCCGCCGCAGCCAACCGGCCCAGCGACTGAAGGCCCAGAAGCCGAGGGAGGCGCCTGGAAAACCTACACGAGGAAAAAGCGGCGCAAGAAACTCGAGGCTCCTCATCGATCCCGCCCGGACGCAGTCATTATAGCTGCGAAAGGGAAGACATACAGTGAAATCCTGGCCATGGTCACCAGAAGGGGCGACAGCCAGCTTGCAGGCCTGGGTAATAGCGTCAAAAAGGTTAGACGAACCACCAACGGAAACCTTCTGCTAGAGGTGGCGAAGAATAGCGCTGAGAGCGCAGCGTCAATGCGAACGAGCATAGCGCAGGTGCTTGGTGAAACGGCGGAGGTTCGGGCGATGTCAGAGGACTCAAAGGTCTCTGTGCTCGAGATCCGAGAGCTGGACGCCCTAGCCAAAGAGCCCGAGATTGTGGCCGCGATCGCGGAGCAATTCAGCTTGGATGGGGCCAAGGTCAAAGTGCGAAGCCTCCGCCCTGGCTATGCCGAGTCACAGACGGCAGTAATTAGCCTCCCGTGCCCCCTGGCAAAGGCGGTGCTTAAGAGAGGTTCTCTACGCATAGGCTGGACTTCCTGCACGATCAGGGAGAGGACAGGCCCTCCAAGATGCTACCGGTGTCTCGAGGCTGGCCACCTGGCCGCAAACTGCAGAAGCGCGACCGACCGGAGCGGCTGCTGCATAAAATGCGGGGAGAGGGGAAACAAAGCCGCTAAGTGCCCCAACGAGGCGAAATGCTTCCTCTGCGCTGCTTCCGGCAAGAAGGAGACGAGGCACCAGGCAGGCAGCAAAAGCTGCCCGACCAGGAGCTCCAGTAGCAGTGGCGCCTTCCCCCGTAACGCGCCATGCAGTTGATTCAGCTGAACCTGAATCACTGCAGGGCAGCGCATGATCTGCTAATGCAGACGGTGCGCGACCTGGACGTGGATGTGGCGGTGCTCAGCGAGCCATACAAGGCTGCAAGCACATATGGTTGGGCCATGGACCGGACTGGCAAAGCTGCGCTGTGGATGTGCGGGCGGGAACCCGCTCACATGTCCGACGTCAGATCGGCGGATGGCTTCGTTCGCGGTAGAGTAGGCGGGGTGTGGGTGTACAGCTGCTACCTGGCACCAAGCCTCACCCTGGAGGCCTTCAGCAGCATCATCGACGAGCTCAGCGATGACATCCGCGGACGGAGCAGCACACTAGTGGGCGGCGACTTCAACGCTTGGGCCCAGGATTGGGGGGCGCCCTCAACCAATGCCAGAGGCCGCATCATCCTGGAGGCCTTCGCCTCCCTGGATATTGCTCTGCTGAATGAGGGTACCCAGCATACCTTCAACAGAGCGGGAGCAGGGTCCGTTATAGACCTCACTTACGCTAGCAGTGCACTAGCCTGCCTAGCCAGGTGGAGGATCAGCGAGATCTATACAGCCAGCGATCATGAGGCCATCCTCGTCTCCCTCGGCGAGAACTCACCGAGCAGGACGATCCCGCCCAGCGCAAATAAGGCATATCGGCAAGACACGCTCAACGCCCAAGCGTTCTCGAGCGCCTTAGCGGGCCTAGCCACAGACGAAACGGACAGCGCTAACGATGCTGCGCTCAAACTGGCGGCCGCGGTCGAGCGTGCATGCAATGCAAGTATGCAGAAGCGGAAATCTTTCCGGAAGCATCACGCACCGGTGTACTGGTGGAGCGATGACATCGCAAACCTCCGCTTCTCTTGCCTCCGAGCCAGGAGGAAAGTCCAGAGAGCGCGCGGCTCTCCGAACTTACCAGCCCGCAACGAGGCTTACAGGACCGCAAGGGCGGCTCTAAAGAAGGCGATAAAGTCCAGTAAGAGAGAGTGCTTTCTTAAGCTATGCGACGACGTTGAGAAGGACCCATGGGGCGGGGCCTACCAGAAAATCGTAAAGCGAGTGAGCGCTGGCAGCAAGGCGCCATCGGACCCTGAGGCTCTCGAAGGCATAGTCCGGGTGCTATTTCCGACTGGGCAACCGCTCAACTTCCATGTGAGCAGGGAGCCCATGGAGATATGCCCGGTCTCGGAGCAGGAGATCTTAGTGTCAGCGAGGACGCTCAAAAACAAGAAGGCGCCAGGCCCTGATTCAATCCCTAACAGGGCGACCAAACTGCTGCTCACACTGCACGCCAAAGCGATCGCCGATTTGTTCAACAAGTGCCTGGCGGAAGGCTCGTTCCCAGTGAGATGGAAGCGCCAGAAGCTTCTTCTTCTCCCGAAACCGGGGAAGCCAGCGGGCGAGGCATCTTCGTACAGACCCATCTGTCTGCTGGATACGATTGGGAAGGTATTTGAGAAGATGATTGTTTTAAGGCTGGAGGCAGCGATAGAGCGCGCTGGTGGGCTCGCGCCAAACCAGTTCGGAAGAGGAGATCGACCCTGGATGCCATTGAAACGGTCACAAACCTGGCCGCGAACGCTATCGCTGGCGCGAGATGGAAAAAAGGCGCCGAGGAATACTGCCTGATTGTTACTCTTGACATCCGGAACGCATTCAACTCTGCGGACTGGAGGCGGACACTGGAGGCTCTGGAAGCCTTCAGCATCCCGGGCTACCTGCTGAGGATAGTCCGCAGCTACCTCAGCGAGAGGAGTCTCATCGTGGACACGTCCCAGGGTACCAGAACGCACGAGGTCTCAGCCGGAGTCCCGCAGGGCTCCGTTCTGGGACCGCTGCTCTGGAACACGATGTATAACGGGGTGCTAAACCTCCCGCTATCCTCGAACACCACTATCGTTGGCTTTGCCGACGACGTGGCGCTGGTGGTAGTGGCGAAGGAGCTGGCAGATGCGGAGATGGCGGCAAATAGCGCGATCCGTGCGGTCGAGTCCTGGCTTGCAGTCGCCGGCCTCGAACTGGCCTCGCACAAGACCGAGGCAGTCCTGATCTCCAGCAGGAAGCGAGTGGAAACGGCGGAGATCCGGGTAGGTGGACTTCCAATCACCTCCCAGCGCGCACTGAGGTACCTGGGCGTCATCCTGGACACACGCCTCTGCTACAGAGAACACCTAGAGTATGTTCATAAAAAGGCCAGCGAAACCGCAAGGTCCCTCTCCAGGATCCTGCGGAACACCAGGGGGCCCAAGCAGTGCAAGAGGAAGCTGCTCATGAGCGTCGTCACGTCGCAACTCCTCTATGCAGCCCCAGCCTGGGCGGAGGCTGTGAAAGTCAGGAGCTATGTGAGGGGTGTAGAAGGGGTGTACCGCCTATGCGCTCTAAGAGTAGCGTGTGCCTTCCGGACTGTCTCCGACGACGCGGCCCTAGTCATAGCGGGGCAGGTGCCGATATGTGAGCTGGTTCGAGAAGCCCAGGAAGCCCGCCTCTCACGCGAGCCGGGAAACTCTTCGGCGAGGCGTGAGGCCAGGAGCAGCGCCAGAAGCAGTAGTATCGCCCGGTGGCAGTCCCGGTGGGACAGTTCCACAAAGGGCCGTTGGACTCACCGCTTGATCCCTGATATCCAAAGCTGGATCACCCGAAAGCACGGCGAGGTAGATTTCTACCTGACACAGGCGCTCAGTGGGCACGGTTGTTTTCGGAGCTACCTAAAACGTTTCGGCCACGACCCAGAGGACCACTGCCCAGAATGTGGGACCGGAGTCGAAGAGAACGCGCACCACGTTCTTTTCGAATGCCATCGTTTTCACCACGAGCGGCTGGCACTGGAGGAAGTTGTGGGCGCTGCCATCGGAGCTGACAATCTGGTCCCCACTATGCTTGGCAGCCAGAAGGCCTGGGACGCGACTGCCACTTTTGTGTCAAGCGTCATGAAAACGCTGAGAACTCTGGAGACGGAGAGAAGGATGCGTGCAGAGTAGGTGGCCCGTACCTCGCGCGAAGCAATGCCTAGCGGCGGTACCGCGCGACCAAGGCCCTCTACACCGTAAATCAAAGCAGCCTTCAATCAAACAATTTGCAGTCTTCGTTCTTTTCTGTTTGTTGTTATTTGTATATTACTAAGGATTTAATGTTGTTAATAAATGGAATATAAAAAAAAAAAAATAAATAAGGTAATCGAATAATTGAAACGGCATTGGACAGGTAATTGTTGTAAAATATATATATGTACTGCATAAAGTACCACGCCCACAAATACGCCTTTTTAAAGGGTATCAAAGTGAAAAAATAATTTTTTTTCAATGAAAACAATTTTTAAACAAAAATTTTTATTTAATTTTTTATGTTTATTTTTATGTATTTGCTCAAATAAAAATAATTTGAAAACTGAAAAAAAAAATTTTTTTTTAATTCGAAGTGTAACCGCCACGCGCTTTAGTTAGTATATTTCTTGAAATGTATGAAATTGTGTCGGTATTTTGGTATATTTTACCCTGAGTTGTTTTGGTTTTTTGCGTTGCATTTCCGCAGACGCAGCCGATGAAAGTTAATTCTGATCCAGGAAAAATCCACGGAACTTGTAGTCATAGTGTAGTCAGTGGCTTTCATTGGCGTCAGAAGATATAGACTACTTTAGGCAGAAAAAGGTGAAAAAAATGGACACCTGGCAGGTAGCGATTTACCTGTAGAAGCCCAAACCAAAGTGTCGTTTTTTTTAGATTCTTTAATAGTTTATGAATGTATCTATCATTTAAAGAAAAAACCATACCCATTGGTTTTATGGTTTTTTTGTAATATTACCTGAAAGTCGACCAATTTACACATTTTTTTTTTTATGATGCAAAAAACGAAACAAAGTTCAACTTTAAATGCTCATAACTTCTACAAAAAAAATTCTTAAAATTGATTTTATTGCAGATTCTGAATCCTTGTTAAATTTCCTGTCGAATAAGTATGGTTTAGTTTAGCCTTGCCTTGTTTCATATTTTACTAATTATGAGACAATTGTTTTGTGTGTTGGTTTCGAATGAAAACTATAATAAAACCTTTGACGTAACAATCCTTATCCGCAGCAAAAACCCCCTCCACATCTCCCGCTAGAGCTAGGAATCAATGGGTCCCGCTCAGCTGATGGTTAAGGGTCGACAAGCCTGAATGTGGTTAACACTCGGAGGTATGATCGAGAACAACGATACCCTGTTTATGTTTTCCCCTTTTAACGGCGAAATTACGCCACAAATTGAGTATGCAAATATATTAGCCATGTAAAAACTAATATAATTACAAATTCTGAAGTGGATATATGCACTATTATCTGAGTTGTGAACTTTTTGTTTACAATTTTACAATTGAGCATGCAAATGTATTAGCCGTGTAAAAACTAATATAAATACAAATTCTGAAGTGAATGCATTATTAGCTGAGTTGTGAACTTTTTGTTTAGAAATTTACAATTGAGTATTCAAATGTATTAGCCATGTAAAAACTAATATAAATACAAATTCTGAAGTGGATATATGCATTATTATCTGAGTTGTGAACTTTTTGTTTACAAATTTACAATTGAGTGTGCAAATGTATTAGCCTTCTAAAAACTAATTTAAGTACAAATTCTGCCGTTGATACATGCATTATTAGCGGAGTTGTGAACTTTTTGTTTACAAATTTACAATTGAGTATGCAAATGTATTAGCATTGTAAGAACTAATTTAAATATAAATTCTGCCGTGGATACATGCATTATAGCTGAGATGTGAATTTTTTGTTTACAAATTTGCAATTGAGTATGCAAATGTATTAGCCGTGTAAAAACTAATATAAATACAAATTCTGAAGTGGATTCAGGCATTATTAGATGAGTTGTGAACTTTTTGTTTTCAAATTTACAATTGAGTATGCAAATGTATTAGCCGTGTAAAAACTAATATAATTACAAATTCTGAAGTGGATATATGCACTATTATCTGAGTTGTGAACTTTTTGTTTACAATTTTACAATTGAGCATGCAAATGTATTAGCCGTGTAAAAACTAATATAAATACAAATTCTGAAGTGAATGCATTATTAGCTGAGTTGTGAACTTTTTGTTTAGAAATTTACAATTGAGTATTCAAATGTATTAGCCATGTAAAAACTAATATAAATATAAATTCTGAAGTGGATTCAGGCATTATTAGCTGAGTTGTGAACTTTTTGTTTACAAATTTACAATTGAGTGTGCAAATGTATTAGCCTTCTAAAAACTAATTTAAGTACAAATTCTGCAGTGGATACATGCATTATTAGCGGAGTTGTGAACTTTTTGTTTACAAATTTACAATTGAGTATGCAAATGTATTAGCATTGTAAGAACTAATTTAAATATAAATTCTGCCGTGGATACATGCATTATAGCTGAGATGTGAATTTTTTGTTTACAAATTTGCAATTGAGTATGCAAATGTATTAGCCGTGTAAAAACTAATATAAATACAAATTCTGAAGTGGATTCAGGCATTATTAGATGAGTTGTGAACTTTTTGTTTTCAAATTTACAATTGAGTATGCAAATGTATTAGCCGTGTAAAAACTAATATAATTACAAATTCTGAAGTGGATATATGCACTATTATCTGAGTTGTGAACTTTTTGTTTACAATTTTACAATTGAGCATGCAAATGTATTAGCCGTGTAAAAACTAATATAAATACAAATTCTGAAGTGAATGCATTATTAGCTGAGTTGTGAACTTTTTGTTTAGAAATTTACAATTGAGTATTCAAATGTATTAGCCATGTAAAAACTAATATAAATATAAATTCTGAAGTGGATTCAGGCATTATTAGCTGAGTTGTGAACTTTTTGTTTACAAATTTACAATTGAGTGTGCAAATGTATTAGCCTTCTAAAAACTAATTTAAGTACAAATTCTGCAGTGGATACATGCATTATTAGCGGAGTTGTGAACTTTTTGTTTACAAATTTACAATTGAGTATGCAAATGTATTAGCATTGTAAGAACTAATTTAAATATAAATTCTGCCGTGGATACATGCATTATAGCTGAGATGTGAATTTTTTGTTTACAAATTTGCAATTGAGTATGCAAATGTATTAGCCGTGTAAAAACTAATATAAATACAAATTCTGAAGTGAATGCATTATTAGCTGAGTTGTGAACTTTTTGTTTTCAAATTTACAATTGAGTATGCAAATGTATTAGCCGTGTAAAACTATTATAAATACATATTCTGAAGTGGATACAGACATTTTTAGCGGAGTTGTGAACTTTTTGTTTACAAATTTACAATTGAGTATGCAAATGTATTAGCCTTCTAAAAACTAATATAAGTACAAATTCTGCCGTGGATACATGCATTATTAGATGAGTTGTGAACTTTTTGTTCACAATTTTACAATTGAGCATGCAAATGTATTAGCCGTGTAAAAACTAATATAAATACAAATTCTGAAGTGAATGCATTATTAGCTGAGTTGTGAACTTTTTGTTTAGAAATTTACAATTGAGTATTCAAATGTATTAGCCATGTAAAAACTAATATAAATACAAATTCTGAAGTGGATATATGCATTATTATCTGAGTTGTGAACTTTTTGTTTACAAATTTACAATTGAGTGTGCAAATGTATTAGCCTTCTAAAAACTAATTTAAGTACAAATTCTGCCGTTGATACATGCATTATTAGCGGAGTTGTGAACTTTTTGTTTACAAATTTACAATTGAGTATGCAAATGTATTAGCATTGTAAGAACTAATTTAAATATAAATTCTGCCGTGGATACATGCATTATAGCTGAGATGTGAACTTTTTGTTTACAAATTTGCAATTGAGTATGCAAATGTATTAGCCGTGTAAAAACTAATATAAATACAAATTCTGAAGTGGATTCAGGCATTATTAGCTGAGTTGTGAACTTTTTGTTTTCAAATTTACAATTGAGTATGCAAATGTATTAGCCGTGTAAAACTATTATAAATACATATTCTGAAGTGGATACAGACATTTTTAGCGGAGTTGTGAACTTTTTGTTTACAAATTTACAATTGAGTATGCAAATGTATTAGCCTTCTAAAAACTAATATAAGTACAAATTCTGCCGTGGATACATGCATTATTAGCGGAGTTGTGAACTTTTTGTTTACAAATTTACAATTGAGTATGCAAATGTATTAGCATTGTAAGAACTAATTTAAATATAAATTCTGCCGTGGATATATGCATTATTATCTGAGTTGTGAACTTTTTGTTTACAAATTTACAATTGAGTATGCAAATGTATTAGCATTGTAAGAACTAATTTAAATATAAATTCTAAAGTGGATATATGCATTATTATCTGAGTTGTGAATTTTTGTTTACAAATTTACAATTGAGTATGCAAATGTATTAGACGTGTAAAAACTAATTTAAATATAAATTCTGAAGTGGATTCAGGCATTATTAGCTGAGTTGTGAACTTTTTGTTTACAAATTTACAATTGAGTATGCAAATGTATAAGCCGTGTAAAAACTAATATAAGTACAAATTCTGCCGTCGCACAGTAGCGCCTTTTCTCATTTAGCGTTGCAAAAATCATATCTTTTGAACCAAATAAGGTAATCGAATAATTGAAACGGCATTGGACAGGTAATTGTTGTAAAATATATATATGTACTGCATAAAGTACCACGAACACAAATACGCCTTTTTAAAGGGTATCAAAGTGAAAAAATAATTTTTTTTCAATGAAAACAATTTTTAAACAAAAATTTTTATTTAATTTTTTATGTTTGTTCACGCCAGAAAGGCGCTTAATTTCGGGAGGCAGTGTGCTCTCTCTTTCTCTCCCTCTCCCTCCGGACTTCCAGTCCAAAGCTCCTCCGCTTGCGCTCGCGCACTCCTATTTTGATCTCCCGCTCCCGCTTGTAATTAGTTCTAAACCTGAAGCCAAATAAAGCGGACCAAGTCCATGCTATTTTATATATCGAAATCACCCCCCCGGCCTACTTATTCTTTTCTTGTGGTGGTTTTCTGTGGAACCTTCGACTGCGTCGCGGGATTAAATACATTTTCTTGGTGCCTATTCTGCGGAAGCCAGCTCTCCAGCTCCCCCCAGCCGAACATTTTGGTCCGGATTTGTGGATTTGAGCCGGATTTGTGGATTTTGGATTTCCGGATTTTATTGGATTTTGGATTTTTGGATTCCGGATTTTTTTTGTTTCCTTCCACACCAGCAGTTCTCGGCGTTTTCTGCTTCCAAAGATAAGTACTCCGTATTCCGTCGCCCCCTCGCTGCCGATCTTCAGCAGTAGTCCGAACATTTAATTTCGGTCACTCTGCTGCAAGATTAATTTTCCGTGTCGACTCCAAGTGCGAGTTTTCCTGACAACGGCAGTTAAGGAATTTTCAATTTTTCCATTTTCTACAATTCGTACAATTTTCAATCCGTCTCCGTTTTGAACGTCGCCATATTCTTCTTATTCCGCTTTCCTTTGTACATATTTGCATTTATCCGTACATCAATGTACAAAACGGTTCCTACATAAGAATAAAAATTCATACATATGTACAAACATATCAGCTTCGTGGTTTAACTGTCTTTACATAAAAACATCGATTTTTATTTCGCACAATAAAAAATAAAATTCCAATAATAAAAATTTATTAACAAGCCAATACAGTCCGCTGCCTACGAATAGCTATCCAGTGCTATAATAAATCCATATACTTATATTATATTTTCTCCATGTAAACATATATGTTTTACATACATACATATATATTACATATTATATTTTCTCCCCCAGACAAAAACCATTACCTACATTTTAAAAAAATATATAAAACAAGAAAATCAAAAAATATAATAAATAAAGAATAAATTATTGCAAAAACTTGTAAGCCAGTGTCCGTATTTTTGTGCATTTCATTGTTGCGCCTTACATAGTTCCGCTGCCGCCGCGACATATAATTGTCATCTACATACATACATACACACATAACCAAGAGCTTTTACATTGCCGGCAGCGCATCCCAACGAACATTAAGTTGAGAAGAAAAGTGTCAGGTGTTCCAATCCCACCATTCCGATTTAATTATTTTTTCTTTACAATTAATATATTTTTTTTTCAATTAATTAATAATTAATCAATCACTTAATCACAAATACTTTTAAAGTTTTTGCACTCGATTAAATATCCGCAATTGTCAAGGGTACTCCATCTATATATTTTTTTGCATTTATTGGGTTATTATTAAATACGAAAATAATAAACAACTTGGCATTTCCGTCCAGCAATTAGTTATTTGGTCAAATAAATTTAAATTCTCGTCGCATTTGCTCCAATTAATAATATATATTTTCGATTCTCGTTGCTTCTACTTCAAGTAAATTTTTTCCACTGTATTTACTTGCAATTCTGAGATTGAATATTTCCACCATCTACCATCTACCATCCGAATTCTACAGCATATTCTTGCGAACATCCTTTATTTTGAGAATTCTGCTCAATCCAGCAGCTTCATTCACCTACTTAGTTGGTCACTCCTGCCTACTCCCAAAGGAATATAAATATGTCAGAAGGACAAAAGTCAATTCCCCAAGACGCAAGTCAGAAGAGGGAGATATCCAGAGCCAACGGCCCTATAGATGTTGCTATGCTTGAGTTTATAGCAACTAGCAACCGTCTCATCCAATTTGAAAACCAGATTTTTGCGGCATCCACTTCCAAGCCCAATTCATTCACATTAAAGATCCGTCGAGATCAGATCCAGTCCTTATGGGAAAAGGTTGAACGGGAGTATGAGACCGTTTCCAGAGCAGCTCTTCACGAGGGAAGTAGCGGAAATCTTCCGCTACTTCAAAATAATACGAACACTATTATGCGGTGTACGAAAGATGTGCTTCCAAGCTGAGCGAAGACATTGACCGTGTGTCCGTCTCCAATTCACAGGCAAGAGCAGCTCCGCCACCAGAGACATTCTCGAGGGGCTGCGATCTTCCGCCATGCGATACAGGAATCTTCGACGGAGATTATCTGCGCTGGCCCACATTTCGTGATCTGTTTACGGCCATGTACGTGAACAATTCCAACCTCACTCCAGTGGAAAAGCTTTTCCACTTAAACGCCAAAACTAGCGGCGAAGCTCACGCCATTGTTTCGAAATCTCCACTGACCAATGATGGCTTCCAATCCGCGTGGTCAGCGCTTCACGATCGTTTCGAAAATAAACGCG
Organism: Drosophila kikkawai; assembly: GCF_030179895.1. Classification (NCBI taxonomy): domain Eukaryota; kingdom Metazoa; phylum Arthropoda; class Insecta; order Diptera; family Drosophilidae; genus Drosophila; species Drosophila kikkawai. The sequence continues at coordinate 70,401 of NW_027222475.1, read as the reverse complement.
CGTTAGTAAACAATCAACTTAAGAAATTATTTAACATGGCGTCCATTGAACGCGAATCCTCGGCAGCCTTGAAGGAGCTGCAAAATACAATCCAAAATTGTCTAACATCGCTGAGAATTTCCGGCCTTTCTACTGAGAATTGGGATTGCCTCCTTGTTTATTTGTGCTCCACAAAACTTCCAAAGCTGACGCTTTCATTATGGGAGCAATCCATCGAACAAAAAACCGAAATTCCTACGTGGCCGGAACTTGATTCATTCCTAACAGAGCGCTATAGAACTCTGGAAGCCATAGATTTTATCCAGCCTACTGTGACACGCCTTCGTTCATCTAAACCGACAATCTCCAACCCATCGCCACGAGTACTACAATCCTTTAGTACGAGGATTCTTCATACGTCCAAAATATGCGATTTGTGTTCTGCAGAGAACCATCCAGTGCGTTTGTGTCCACGCTTCCTTCAGATGACGATAGTCGATCGATCATCTTATATCCAGAAAAAGCAGTTGTGCTCAAATTGCTTTGCAAGCGGTCATCCACTCCATAATTGCACAAGCGCCCACAACTGTCTTACGTGCCACGGTCGACATCACACTTTGTTGCATCCAAGCGACTCTTCTTCCAGTGTTCCGATTCCTCGTGATGACACCCGACAAATATCTCCACCTATCCAGCGGATTTCGTCGTTCTCTACACGAGTGACCAATGCCGCCGACTCCTTCAACTACTGGGTTCCATACAACGACAACAAAAGCAGACGTTCCCGAGGTATTTCATTCTACCAATGCCGAGTCTGTCAAGGGAACCATCCTCTTCGGAAGTGCCACCGTTTTCTTCGACTTGATGCAAAGAAACGGCTCCAGGCAGTCATCGACAGGAAATACTGCGTCAACTGCTTGGCCCACCACCATTCTGGAGGATCTTGCCGTAGTAACGACCGATGCCAGTCGTGTGGACAGGATCATCACACACTTCTACATGCCGACGACCGCTCAGCGAATCCAACACTTTCCCGAGCGCAAGACTTCTAATATTTTGCTGCGTATCCTCGCAAGGGGGGGAGAATGTTCACGCCAGAAAGGCGCTTAATTTCGGGAGGCAGTGCGCTCTCTCTTTCTCTCCCTCTCCCTCCGGACTTCCAGTCCAAAGCTCCTCCGCTTGCGCTCTCGCTCTCCAAGCTGATGCTTCGGCCGCTCGCGCACTCCTATTTTGATCTCCCGCTCCCGCTTGTAATTAATTCTAAACCTGAAGCCAAATAAAGCGGACCAAGTCCATGCTATTTTATATATCGAAATCACCCCCCCCCGGCCTACTTATTCTTTTCTTGTGGTGGTTTTCTGTGGAACCTTCGACTGCGTCGCGGGATTAAATACATTTTCTTGGTGCCTATTCTGCGGAAGCCAGCTCTCCAGCTCCCCCCAGCCGAACAATGTTTATTTTTATGTATTTGCTCAAATAAAAATAATTTGAAAACTGAAAAAAAAAATTTTTTTTAATTCGAAGTGTAACCGCCACGCGCTTCAGTTAGTATATTTCTTGAAATGTATGAAATTGTGTCGGTATTTTGGTATATTTTACCCTGAGTTGTTTTGGTTTTTTGCGTTGCATTTCCGCAGACGCAGCTCGACGCAGCCGATGAAAGTTAATTCTGATCCAGGAAAGATCCACGGAACTTGTAGTCATAGTGTAGTCATTGGCTTTCATTGGAGTCAGAAGATATAGACTACTTTAGGCAGAAAAAGGTGAAAAAAATGGACACCCGGCAGGTAGCGATTTACCTGTAGAAGCCCAAACCAATGTGTCGTTTTTTTAGATTCTTTAATAGTTTATGAATGTATCTATCATTTAAAGTAAAAACCATAACCATTGGTTTTATGGTTTTTTTTGTAATATTACCTGAAAGTCGACCAATTTACACATTTTTTGCAAAAAACGAAACAAAGTTCAACTTTAAATGCTCATAACTTCTACAAAAAAAATCTTAAAATTGATTTTATTGCAGATTCTGAATCCTTGTTAAATTTCCTGTTGAATAAGTATGGTTAAAATCGTTTTTGCGAACATGACTTTTTTGATTTTTGCAACGCTAATTGTTCGAGAGGCGCTACTGTGCGTCGATACATGCATTATAGCTGAGATGTGAACTTTTTGTTTACAAATTTGCAATTGAGTATACAAATGTATTAGCCGTGTAAAAACTAATATAAATACAAATTCTGAAGTGGATTCAGGCATTATTAGCTGAGTTGTGAACTTTTTGTTTTCAAATTTACAATTGAGTATGCAAATGTATTAGCCGTGTAAAACTATTATAAATACATATTCTGAAGTGGATACAGACATTTTTAGCGGAGTTGTGAACTTTTTGTTTACAAATTTACAATTGAGTATGCAAATGTATTAGACGTGTAAAAACTAATATAAATATAAATTCTGAAGTGGATTCAGGCATTATTAGCTGAGTTGTGAACTTTTTGTTTACAAATTTACAATTGAGTGTGCAAATGTATTAGCCTTCTAAAAACTAATTTAAGTACAAATTCTGCCGTTGATACATGCATTATTAGCGGAGTTGTGAACTTTTTGTTTACAAATTTACAATTGAGTATGCAAATGTATTAGCATTGTAAGAACTAATTTAAATATAAATTCTGCCGTGGATACATGCATTATAGCTGAGATGTGAACTTTTTGTTTACAAATTTGCAATTGAGTATGCAAATGTATTAGCCGTGTAAAAACTAATATAAATACAAATTCTGAAGTGGATTCAGGCATTATTAGCTGAGTTGTGAACTTTTTGTTTTCAAATTTACAATTGAGTATGCAAATGTATTAGCCGTGTAAAACTATTATAAATACATATTCTGAAGTGGATACAGACATTTTTAGCGGAGTTGTGAACTTTTTGTTTACAAATTTACAATTGAGTATGCAAATGTATTAGCCTTCTAAAAACTAATATAAGTACAAATTCTGCCGTGGATACATGCATTATTAGCGGAGTTGTGAACTTTTTGTTTACAAATTTACAATTGAGTATGCAAATGTATTAGCATTGTAAGAACTAATTTAAATATAAATTCTGCCGTGGATATATGCATTATTATCTGAGTTGTGAACTTTTTGTTTACAAATTTACAATTGAGTATGCAAATGTATTAGCATTGTAAGAACTAATCTATATATATAAAAATCAATTGCTGTTCATTAGTCTCGCTAAAACTCGAGAATGGCTGAACGGATGTATCTTATCTTGGTCTTGAATTATTCGTGGAGGTCTAGGGAAGGTTTAAAAGGTGAGAAAAATTCGAATAATTGCCGGGAAAATCCTCAAAACAGTATTTTTCTATTTCCCATACAAACGTTTTCTAAATAAAATGGAGAGTCAATTTGTAATTTATTACCGCTGTATAAAGTTCAAATTCGCATGCGCGTTGGAGGATCTAATATCGCGTTCCGAAACTCAACAAAAGTGAAAGTGAATCGCGAACGCGACAAAATTGCATAGTCTCACAGCTTCATATAGCTTCGAGAAAATTAATTTTAGCTAACTTCAGTTGTTAATCTGTCTTTTGTTTTTAATAAGACTATATAGAAATCGAAAGATATATCTTAAGTTTTGTCACAAACGTTAAATTATAAATCTTAAGTTAAATTTCTGAACGCAATCATAATATTTGACATTAGATTTGACAACCAACTAATATGTCAATCCATCCTGTCTGTCGCTTTTCAGTCAGAATGGCAGTTTCGGCAGGACAAGGAGGAATCTTCTTTTTATGCACTCCTCCGAAACGGCTTTACCGATTCTCATGAAATTTAGTGTGCTTATGCAGTTTGGTTCAACTTGAGAGATAGGATAGCTAAGATCTTTAACATCATGGCAGTTTCGGCAGGACAAGGAGGAATCTTATTTTTTTATGCACTCCTCCGAAACGGCTTTACCAATTCTCATGAAATTTAGTGCGCTTATGCAGTTTGGTTCAACTTGAGAGTTAGGATAGCTAATCATGGCAGTTTCGGCAGGACAAGGAGGAATCTTCTTTTTTATGCACTCCTTCGAAACGGCTTTACCGATTCTCATGAAATTTAGTGTGCTTATGCAGTTTGGTTCAACTTGATAGATAGGATAGCTAAGATTTTTTACATCATGGCAGTTTCGGCAGGACAAGGAGGAATCTTATTTTTTTATGCACTCCTCCGAAACGGCTTTACCAATTCTCATGAAATTTAGTGCGCTTATGCAGTTTGGTTCAACTTGAGAGTTAGGATAGCTAATCATGGCAGTTTCGGCAGGACAAGGAGGAATCTTCTTTTTTATGCACTCCTTCGAAACGGCTTTACCGATTCTCATGAAATTTAGTGTGCTTATGCAGTTTGGTTCAACTTGATAGATAGGATAGCTAAGATTTTTTACATCATGGCAGTTTCGGCAGGACAAGGAGGAATCTTATTTTTTTATGCATTCTCATGAAATTTAGTGTGCTTATGCAGTTTGGTTCAACTTGAGAGATAGGATAGCTAAGATCTTTTACATCATGGCAGTTTCGGCAGGACAAGGAGGAATCTTATTTTTTTATGCACTCCTCCGAAACGTTTTTACCGATTCTCATGAAATTTAGTGTGCTTATGCAGTTTGGTTCAACTTGAGAGATAGGATAGCTAAGATCTTTTACATCATGGCAGTTTCGGCAGAACAAGGAGGAATCTTCTTTTTTTATGCACTCCTCCGAAACGGCTTTACCGATTCTTATGGAATTTAGTGTGCTTATTTAACCAAATCTTTATGCTTTGCTCGGGCTATTTTGTTGATGAGTTTGCACCAAATTGGTTGAGCGGTTCTTCACGTATTACATATTTTGTAATATATTATTTCAATAAATCGCATTTCGTCAGAATGTCTTTTCTTTTATTGTCATTTGTCATTCATAATTATTGTTTTGTGTTTATAAGTGGTGAGTCTCCAAATTATCATTTGAAATACATTAAGAAGGTAAGATAATATTTTCAGCAAAATGCCACCGAAAAGATCGAATCTCAACAACGTAAGCAGCAGAGTGGCACGACGCAGACGTTTCGAAAGAGCTCATCAGTTGCCAGAACAAGTCAATACAAGAAATAGAGCTCAAAGAATTAGGACAGCAGAAGGTCGTGCACAAGAATCCCAGGAACAGCGTAGCGAACGTCTGCAGCAGAATATTACGAGAATCAGGGCGGCTCGAGATAGAAACATAGATATGTATAGTACGAGCACAAGTACGACAAAGGCAGCGGAACAGTCGCTCATTAGTTCGTACATCATTCGTTCGTCTTGCTTTTGAATATGCACCAGATATTAACTACTTTGCGCATTCAAAAATTGCTATCGGTGGAATGGACAAAGTATGTCAATATTGTCAGGCGTTTAAATTTCGGAATGAAACTGCCGGTATGTGCTGCGCAGCAGGAAAAGTCGTTTTGCAACCTCTACTTGCTCCGCCAGAACCTTTATTAACCCTTCTTGCTGGAAATTCAAATGACTCAAAATTAATTTTGCGTAAAATACGCAAATTTAATAGTTGCTTCCAAATGACGTCATTTGGGGCCACTAAAATTTGTGATCTTGCATCCGATGGACGTAATTTTGAAACTACATTCAAAATACAAGGCCAGATGTACCACAAAATTGGATTATTGATGCCTGATGATAATCCGAAATTTCTTCAAATTTATTTTATGGGCAATTGTGAAGAGCGCGTAACGACCCGATGCCAGTATCATTTTATTGAACAAGCAGAGGAAGCGGTTTAGGAGTCTATAGCGAACAAACATAGTGACAGGAGATTTTTATATATTAAGATTACTGTTGAAGGTTTAATATTTTATTTACTGACAACTCTGTAATATGCTCATTGTTTCCGTATTGTTTCCTACAAATAATATGCATGACAAAACAGTGTTTGCCGGGTCAACTATAATTAGTACGGGCCCAGCAAAGCGGGTCGGGTCTGCTAGTTTAAATATAAATTCTAAAGTGGATATATGCATTTTTATCTGAGTTGTGAATTTTTGTTTACAAATTTACAATTGAGTATGCAAATGTATTAGACGTGTAAAAACTAATTTAAATATAAATTCTGAAGTGGATTCAGGCATTATTAGCTGAGTTGTGAACTTTTTGTTTACAAATTTACAATTGAGTATGCAAATGTATAAGCCGTGTAAAAACTAATATAAGTACAAATTCTGCCGTCGCACAGTAGCGCCTTTTCTCATTTAGCGTTGCAAAAATCATATCTTTTGAACCAAATAAGGTAATCAAATAATTGAAACGGCATTGGACAGGTAATTGTTGTAAAATATATATATGTACTGCATAAAGTACCACGCCCACAAATACGCCTTTTTAAAGGGTATCAAAGTGAAAAAATAATTTTTTTTCAATGAAAACAATTTTTTAAACAAAAATTTTTATTTAATTTTTTATGTTTATTTTTATGTATTTGCTCAAATAAAAATAATTTGAAAACTGAAAAAAAAAAATTTTTTTTTAATTCGAAGTGTAACCGCCACGCGCTTCAGTTAGTATATTTCTTGAAATGTATGAAATTGTGTCGGTATTTTGGTATATTTTACCCTGAGTTGTTTTGGTTTTTTGCGTTGCATTTCCGCAGACGCAGCTCGACGCAGCCGATGAAAGTTAATTCTGATCCAGGAAAGATCCACGGAACTTGTAGTCATAGTGTAGTCAGTGGCTTTTATTGGAGTCAGAAGATATAGACTACTTTAGGCAGAAAAAGGTGAAAAAAATGGACACCCGGCAGGTAGCGATTTACCTGTAGAAGCCCAAACCAATGTGTCGTTTTTTTTAGATTCTTTAATAGTTTATGAATGTATCTATCATTTAAAGTAAAAACCATAACCATTGGTTTTATGGTTTTTTTGTAATATTACCTGAAAGTCGACCAATTTACACATTTTTTTTTTTATGATGCAAAAAACGAAACAAAGTTCAACTTTAAATGCTCATAACTTCTACAAAAAAAATCTTAAAATTGATTTTATTGCAGATTCTGAATCCTTGTTAAATTTCCTGTTGAATAAGTATGGTTAAAATCGTTTTTGCGAACATGACTTTTTTGATTTTTGCAACGCTAATTGTTCGAGAGGCGCTACTGTGCGTCGATACATGCATTATTAGCTGAGTTGTGAACTTTTTGTTTACAAATTTACAATTGAGTATGCAAATGTATTAGCATTGTAAGAACTAATTTAAATATAAATTCTGCCGTGGATACATGCATTATAGCTGAGATGTGAACTTTTTGTTTACAAATTTACAATTGAATATGCAAATGTATTAGACGTGTAAAAACTAATATAAATATAAATTCTGAAGTGGATTCAGGATTCATTTACACATTTACAATTGAGTATGCAAATGTATAAGCCGTGTAAAAACTAATATAAGTACAAATTCTGCCGTGGATACAAGCATTATTAGCTGAGTTGTGAACTTTTTGTTTACAAATTTACAATTGAGTATGCAAATGTATTAGCATTGTAAGAACTAATTTAAATATAAATTCTGATGTGGATATATGCATTATTAGCTGAGATGTGAACTTTTTGTTTACAAATTTACAATTGAGTATGCAAATGTATTAGCCATGTAAAAACTAATATAATTACAAATTCTGAAGTGGATATATGCATTATTATCTGAGTTGTGAACTTTTTGTTTACAAATTTACAATTAAGTATGCAAATGTATTAGACGTGTAAAAACTAATATAAATATAAATTCTGAAGTGGATTCAGGCATTATTAGCTGAGTTGTGAACTTTTTGTTTACAAATTTACAATTGAGTATGCAAATGTATTAGACGTGTAAAAACTAATATAAATATAAATTCTGAAGTGGATTCAGGATTCACTTACACATTTACAATTGAGTATGCAAATGTATAAGCCGTGTAAAAACTAATATAAGTACAAATTCTGCCGTGGATACAAGCATTATTAGCTGAGTTGTGAACTTTTTGTTTACAAATTTACAATTGAGTATGCAAATGTATTAGCATTGTAAGAACTAATTTAAATATAAATTCTGCCGTGGATATATGCATTATTAGCTGAGATGTGAACTTTTTGTTTACAAATTTACAATTGAATATGCAAATGTATTAGACGTGTAAAAACTAATATAAATATAAATTCTGAAGGGGATTCAGGATTCATTTACACATTTACAATTGAGTATGCAAATGTATAAGCCGTGTAAAAACTAATATAAGTACAAATTCTGCCGTGGATACAAGCATTATTAGCTGAGTTGTGAACTTTTTGTTTACAAATTTACAATTGAGTATGCAAATGTATTAGCATTGTAAGAACTAATTTAAATATAAATTCTGCCGTGGATATATGCATTATTAGCTGAGATGTGAACTTTTTGTTTACAAATTTACAATTGAGTATGCAAATGTATTAGCATTGTAAGATCTAATTTAAATATAAATTCTAAAGTGGATATATGCATTATTATCTGAGTTGTGAACTTTTGGTTTACAAATTTACAATTGAGTATGCAAATGTATTAGACGTGTAAAAACTAATATAAATATAAATTCTGAAGTGGATTCAGGCATTATTAGCTGAGTTGTGAACTTTTTGTTTACAAATTTACAATTGAGTATGCAAATGTATAAGCCGTGTAAAAACTAATATAAGTACAAATTCTGCCGTCGATACATGCATTATTAGTTGAGTTGTGAACTTTTTGTTTACAAATTTACAATTGAGTATGCAAATGTATTAGCATTGTAAGAACTAATTTAAATATAAATTCTGCCGTGGATACATGCATTATTATCTGAGTTGTGAACTTTTTGTTTACAAATTTACAATTAAGTATGCAAATGTATTAGATGTGTAAGAACTAATATAATTACAAATTCTGAAGTGGATATATGCACTATTATCTGAGTTGTTCACAATTTTACAATTGAGCATGCAAATGTATTAGCCGTGTAAAAACTAATATAAATACAAATTCTGAAGTGGATACATGAATTATTAGCTGAGTTGTGAACTTTTTGTTTACAAATTTACAATTGAGTATGCAAATGTATTAGCCATGTAAGAACTAATATAATTACAAATTCTGAAGTGGATATATGCACTATTATCTGAGTTGTGAACTTTTTGTTTACAATTTTACAATTGAGCATGCAAATGTATTAGCCGTGTAAATACTAATATAAATACAAATTCTGAAGTGGATACATGAATTATTAGCTGAGTTGTGAACTTTTTGTTAACAAATTTACAATTGAGTATGCAAATGTATTAGCCATGTAAAAACTAATATAATTACAAATTCTGAAGTGGATATATGCACCATTATCTGAGTTATGAACTTTTTGTTTACAATTTTACAATTGAGCATGCAAATGTATTAGCCGTGTAAAAACTAATATAAATACAAATTTTGAAGTGAATGCATTATTAGTTGAGTTGTGACCTTTTTGTTTACAAATTTACTATTGAGTATGCAAATGAATTAGCCCTGTAAAAACTAATATAAATACAAATTCTGAAGTGGATACAGTCATTATTAGCTGAGCTGTGAAATTTTTGTTTACAAATTTTGTAGTGTACGTAGTTTTAAAGATTTTTATTATGTGGCCTTTTTATAGAGGGTGTTAGTTACTATAAAAGAGGACCTTGTACTTCCTTCGCTAGGGATGCGCACTCTTGCTATGCTCGGGACTAGCTCGCCGTAGGTCGGGGTTCTTTTAGCTAGGGATAGTACGACGCTACTACATTTAATTAGTGCGGCTTATTCAAAACAATAAATCATAATCAAGCTGAACTAGAGAAATAATATCAGAGAATGAATCTATAAATATACTACGGATGCACGCCGACTCGCGTTAAATCTGAACTAAGGAGTCTGATAGGTATTGGGAATTAAGGTGTTAATAATTCCACGAGTCTTTACCCTCCCTACCATGACAATGTTGCTTAAATTCTTCATTGTCCCTTGGCCGAGTTCAAATAACCCTACCACATAATAAAGTAAATGTCCGACAAAAGTACTCGACAAACCATTATAACTATTTATTCAACATTCATATTCAATAAATTTCTATTTCATTTGTAATTCCATTTCTCCAAATTTATCTTCATTGATTCTAAATTTAATTTAAATTATAATTACAAATAAGAAATCTTAACCTATCTTCTATCCTTTCATATTTATTTCCTAACCCATATTTTAATTCATAGTATTTAATATATTTAATAAAAAGTAGTAATAAGTATTTATATCTCAATTAAAGAAAATTCAAATTATTAAGAAACAGAGCGAGATTTGAAAAGGGACAGTAGAGCGGCATTTTATAGAAATTTTATAATGGGTATTTGTTGTTCTTGTTGTTGTTTTATTTAGTACTCACGACCTTTTAATTATCCACTCCATGATATGTGCGTAAAGTTGGGCCCAAGTTCACGTTGACATTGAAGAGCTGTTGGTCAAATTTATAGAACCCTAAGTCAAACTTCTACCGAATGCCATACTCCAGTTGCTCTGCGAGTATTTAAATCATTATTAATTTGGAAATATATAAGAAAGGTATAATCAAAACAAAAAGAAAATAAAAAGTCGACTCCCGCGACGGCAGGTGTCCGTCTAGGCGATCCTAACGGGTCTTAGGCAGCATCCACTGCGCTGGCGATAAGCGTATATCAATAGCTTTGGCCATCGTCGGCCAGATGAGGGAAGCGGAGGGGGTTTTCACTGCAGCTTGCCAATGGTGATAACCAAGCAGTTGCTCCGGTCTAATAAAACTGCGCCAGCGGAATTGTTTGGCTGCGCTCAGGTCTTCCACTTGGGGTGGTTCCGGCCGCATCCAAACGTGGGCGGTTATGTAACCAACGGCCGGAGGTTAAGTCCGTCCGGGCCGCTGATAATGGAGCGAAACTGGAGGTCAACTGAGATCCACTGCTGACGGTTGGCGGAATCGGCTAAAGACGGCCGTAGAGCAGGGAAATCTGCCTTTTCGAGGTCTAGGCCTCCGTTACGCCTTCGAAGTCGGATCCCTATGAAAACTGAGTTAGCATTGAAACGCACTAAATTGCAATTATTCACCTTTCTCCACGCACAAATTCACACAACAAGATATAGCTGGCTATACCACTCTGAGTTCACTCGGTTTTCTCAATCAATAAATTTTAATTACCGCGTGTAATATTGACTTAATTTTTGGCAGCGCCGAGAAATATAAACGTTTTCCAAAGGGTTTTTATCAAAGAGTGAATTAAGCTTTGGGAAGCTGACTGCAGGTAACCGCGGTTCTGAGCTTTCCTTAGACTAACTGTTCAATCGTACGATCATTGTCAATCGCGATTGGCCATAGCCAGTTATTAGCTATTTTCGCTATGGAAAAGTTCCTATAATTTTAAGTGCGAGGGTGGGTCGAAAAGTTTCTGTAAGTGTAAGCTTAGTTGGTCACTACACCCACAGATAAGGGTAACGAGACTATCTCTAGGAAGCCTTATCTGAAAGAAACTCTTGCTTTCTGCTTTGCATATCTTTCAAATGATAAACTCCTAATTTCTTCCCTTTCTCGTCTTCTAACTCATAATAGTACGAACTACGTTTCTTATAAACTCTGGCTGGGAGAAATACGGGTGCTAATTTGCTACTAAATTTCTTCTGAGCATTGCTTTGCGTAAAATTTCTAGCATAAACTAAGTCGCCGTTTCTAAAATCTATCTGCCGAGTGCGTAGATTGTATCTATTCGCGTTTTCTTCATGTACTCTGTTTATATTAAGCTTAGCTTGTCGTCTCTGCAGTTGTAAAACATCTGGTTTGGATAACCGAGAGTCGTCAGCTAATAAGTTAAGACTGCGCAAGAGACTGTAGTCCTTGCCGTTGAGAATCATATTCTGACCAAAAGTCAGGAAGTATGGCGATGAACCTGTGCTTCGATGTAAAGACGCTCTTAAAGATCCACTAATAGCATCTAAGTTTTCATCCCAATTGGTGTGATCTTTCCCTACATAAGTTCTTACGGCGGCTAATACTGATCTATTAAGTCGTTCGCTCGCGTTAGCCTGTGGAGAATATATGGCTGTAAGTTTTTGTTGTACTCCAAAACTAGTAAGAAAAGCTTGAAAATAACTTGACTTAAACTGACTGCCATTATCAGAAAGTATTACTTCTGGAACGCCAAATGTATAAAATATTGTTCCCTTAAGATAATCGCATATTTTAGGAGCGGTGAATTTCTTAAGTGGACACAAAAAATGGAATCGGGTATTATGATCAACGACGATAAGCAAGCCTATGTGACCTTTCTTTGTGCGAGGATATGGCCCTAACAGGTCAATATATAACTTTTGAAATGGCCTATCGGAAGTCAAAGGTTTTCCCATTGGTGGTTTTAGAATTGTATTTGGACTTTTCGTAGTGCGACAAATGACACAATCCGATATATAGTTTCGAATTTGCGTAACCATACCAGGCCAAAACAAATATCTTTTTAGTTTTTCCACGGTTTTACTCATGCCACAATGAGCCGAACTAGGTGAATCATGAGCTTGATACAAGATGTCTGGTACCAAGGCTGAAGGTATCCAAAGTTTCCAAGGATTTTCTTGATTTAAATCTTCAGATGTAAACGTAGTTCTTTTATAGATATATCCATCTCTAACTTGTAAATCAGGAAATTTTGACTGATTGGTAGATATCTTCTCTATCAAATCCAAGTATTCTGCATATTTAAAATGTGGAGAATCTAAGTCAACTATCGGACCGTTTTCACAAAATGCGTCAATAGCTGGCTCGTTCTGCCGAGATAAGGTGTCTGCTACGACGTTCTGAGAACCGCTACGATGTTTTATGGTAAACGTAAACGTTCTTAACTTCATTGACCATCGAGCTAATCTTCCTGATAAGTCTTTCTGCCGCATCAACCATTGAAGAGCTGCGTGATCTGTTATGACTAAGAAATCCTGGCCTTCTATATACGCGCGGAATTTCTTAATTCCTTTAATCACAGCGAGACATTCTAATTCGGAAACGGAGTAGTTACGTTGCGCTTTGGACAATTTTTCGGACATATACGAAACTGGAAGTTCTACTCCGTCTCGCTCCTGAGCCAAAACACAACCAATACCAAAGGAACTGGCGTCGCACAATAAAATAAACTGTTTGGAAAAATCAGGTGTTATAAGAATTGGCGAAACAGTAAGACATGATTTCAATGTTTCAAAAGCGCTCTGTGCTTCTTCGTTCCACTCAAGTGAATTTTTCTTTTTCAGGAGTTCCGTCAAAGGAAAACTAATGGAAGCAAAGTTTTCTACAAAACGTCGGTACCATCCGGCTAAGCCTAGAAATCTTCGCAACTGCTTAACAGAAGTAGGCTGCGGAAATTCTACTATCGCTTTAACCTTATCAGGGTTGGTTCTTATTTGACCATTTCCAATTATAAAGCCGAGATATATGATTTCTCTCATACAAAATTTGGATTTGCTGACGTTGATGGTGAGATTTGCTTTACGTAAACATAACGCGATCTCTTGCAGCAAAAGCATATGTGACTCAAAGTCCTCGGATAAAACCAATAAATCATCCAAATATACAAATACTCTCGTCCTGAGATGAGCTGGTATAACTCGATCCATCAAACGACAAAGAGTTTGAGCCGCGTTACAAAGACCAAAAGGCATCATTTTATATTGATAAAGGGGTCTATTTGGTATTGTAAACGCCGTGTATTGCTTAGAATTCTCATCGAGCGGTATCTGCCAGTATGCATGCTTCATGTCGATGCCACTTATGAATTTAGCTGGCGGTAAACGACTTAAGATGCCATCGATATGGGGTAAAGGGTATGCGTCTCGCTTCGTAACTTTATTAACTTCTCTCGAGTCAAGACACAGACGATTTTTGTCACCCTTCTTTACTAACACACAGTTACTGCTCCAAGCACTAGTTGATTCTTCAATAACATCTAAAGCTAGCATGTTATCTACTTCAGCGAACATCAGCTTTTCGACTGCTGGTGAAACTGGCCAATGCCGCTGTTTAACAGGACTCGCATTTCCTATATCAATGCTATGTGTGGACAAGCTGGTACGACCTAAACCTTCGGAAGCAAATGATGGAAATGTTTTTATAACTGAATCAAGTCGACGTTTTTCTCCTTCATTCAGCTCATGATATTTTGGAGACTCTTCATTATCATCCAATGTACCGATATCTAACTCAGATATGGCCGGTTCGTTTGTAATTTTATTTAATAATCCAAACTTTTGCCAAAAGTCGATGCCTAAGTAGACATCTTGTTTAAGGTCGGGTATTATAAATAGTTCAAGATCGTCTGTCTTATCTCCATACTTAACAGAAGTAGTAAGTTTTGACACTACTTTGCTTTCTGTTCCGTTCGCAGCGCGAATTACGCCAGAACATTTTCTTACGTTTTTGTTTTTGATAAAATTCTGAGCAGCAGATCCGCCTATACAGCTTATAGTTGCTCCAGAATCTAATAAAGCCTTATAATTATGACCCTCTATAGAAATATCTGTATAGAGTCTTTGATCAGAACTAAGTACTATAGCGGAAATAAGTTTCTGTCGATCCTTACGTACTTTCTTCCAAAAATCTCTTAATCTGATAGTAGATCGTTTGGGTTTTAAAAGAGTCCCAATACTATCTACATTATGAAATATTTCCTTACGCTTATTGTTGTAATTTTGTATCCTTTTATGCAAAGGAATGAAAGAATAATGAATCTCAGGCTGACTTAAAATTTCTGTTTCCTGAAACTCATGTGTTGGGTTTGGAGTTACAACTTCGGATTTTACGGATGTATCTCCTTGTTGCTCAGAGAAACATCCTTTTGTCGGTTTCCCGGATTACAGTTAGGACAAGTCGGTTTATATTTGTCTTTAAGTCCACACCCGTAACAAAATATAATTATTTTAGCCATGCAATCGTCGAATCTGTGACCTTGTTTGTCACAATTCCAACAAGTTGGGATATTTCTGCGTTGAATTTGATTAACCTCCTCATCTACTCTTATTGAACCTGTTTCCTCGTCCTCGTTAGTTAACTCTGTAACGTATGAGCGGAAAGGTTTTGGTTTGAATGTTCTGAGATTGTTATAAAACTGCTCGTGTCTGCGCACTTCGTATCGGAGTTGTGCTCTATTTAAGATTTTCAGATGCAGCAACTCGTGATGTAGACTCGGTTTCGCGTTTCTAACTAATAATTCAACTAATTGGGTTTCGGACACTCCGTTTTGAAGTCTATCAATTAATCGTTCCATATTTTCCTGGAAATCTTCAAAAGCTTCGTTTTCGCCTTGCTTGCGTTTCCGGATTCCCTCCCAAATGTCATAATCTGTCTCTATATCTTCGAATCTTTTCCTAAATTCGCCACAAAATGTGTTCCAATCGAAATTCGGATTGTTTCGATGAAACTTCCAATACCAATCACTTGCTTTTCCTGCAAACAAAAGGTACAAATGGTCACATAAAAGTCCATAATCGTTAGATAGATTTTGTTTGGTAAGTGAGCATACTCTGTAAATAAATTCATCCATTCTGATGCTTGTTTTACTGCCATCAAATTTTAATCCCCATTTCTGAATAATTCCTGATACTTTTTCTGGGCTTACATATGAGCTTGTATTGCTCCTGTTTACGCCTCTTTCTTCTACATTGTTACTAACATGGTTCTGCGAGTAAGGGTTTTGATCAGAATCGTTCCTACTGAGATGCCTGTTCGATTGTATATTGCCAGGTGTGGAATTTGTGTGTGTGGGTTGAGGTAATTGTAAGTTGTCCAATTGACTTTTAATAGATGTCTCTATAGTTTTCCCTAAGTAAGAGGTAAGTTGATCCATTAGTTGAGCCTGTTGTTGGCTAACCGTGAACTGTATATAGTTCATCAACTCTGGTTGACTACTAAGAGCCATACTGGAAGTGGTTGGAGGTTCTGATAAGAGCCTATCCAAATTCCCTCTATAAGTGTTTCTGGTTGACATTCCCCGTCTAGGAGGTGTACCTCGGACTCTGCCTGTTCGGGTATTTCGTCTTGATTGACTATTGTCATCTTGGTATTCGCTAACGCTGGATGTTCCTGCTACTGCTGCATTTAATTCAGCAAGTAAGGTGTTGTTAGAATATGATAAATTCGATTCGTTGCAATCCGCATTGCAAGTGGGACAAGTTTGTGTAGTTTTTAAATGATTAATAATACAGCGCTTGTGAAATATATGCCTGCAGGGTGCTGTTGCAGACAGAACTGCTGGAGTAAAGTTTTCTCTGCATATAATACAGCTACTTTCGGTGCCTTGTGACACTTCACCATTATCAGAACTATTTTTGGCTGCCATCTTATTTTTATTATAATTTTTATAAATGTTTGGTTTGTCTTTCTTTATGTCGGTCACTTCTATCAGAATTCTTAGTTGTATCTGTATTTAATTGTTGATTAAAGAAGGTCTATTGCCTCATGATCGTGTTTTTATTGAAAATCGGACAATATACAAGTTTTTAAAAGTGTAAGTATAATGTTTTCCTGGAGAATCAATTTGTAAACAAGTTTGAGTTAAAAAAAACGTATGGTGATGAGCTTCTGTGGATTTAAAACAGCTGCCTTTGGTCGATCAACTCTCTTTAAAATTGAATCGCATGTTCCTAAATTTCACTATCTCTTCCCAATCGATGCTCTCAATCCAATAAGTTAATTTATTGAAATAAGTTCTATTGTGTCTTAATTGTGGATGGATCAGTCTAGAGCTTAGTGTGCTATAACAAGTTAACAACCTGTCGAGCTCCACGTCTGGGCGCCAAAATGTGTAGTGTACGTAGTTTTAAAGATTTTTATTATGTGGCCTTTTTATAGAGGGTGTTAGTTACTATAAAAGAGGACCTTGTACTTCCTTCGCTAGGGATGCGCACTCTTGCTATGCTCGGGACTAGCTCGCCGTAGGTCGGGGTTCTTTTAGCTAGGGATAGTACGACGCTACTACATTTAATTAGTGCGGCTTATTCAAAACAATAAATCATAATCAAGCTGAACTAGAGAAATAATATCAGAGAATGAATCTATAAATATACTACGGATGCACGCCGACTCGCGTTAAATCTGAACTAAGGATTCTGATAGGTATTGGGAATTAAGGTGTTAATAATTCCACGAGTCTTTACCCTCCCTACCATGACAATGTTGCTTAAATTCTTCATTGTCCCTTGGCCGAGTTTAAATAACCCTACCACATAATAAAGTAAATGTCCGACAAAAGTACTCGACAAACCATTATAACTATTTATTCAACATTCATATTCAATAAATTTCTATTTCATTTGTAATTCCATTTCTCCAAATTTATCTTCATTGATTCTAAATTTAATTTAAATTATAATTACAAATAAGAAATCTTAACCTATCTTCTATCCTTTCATATTTATTTCCTAACCCATATTTTAATTCATAGTATTTAATATATTTAATAAAAAGTAGTAATAAGTATTTATATCTCAATTAAAGAAAATTCAAATTATTAAGAAACAGAGCGAGATTTGAAAAGGGACAGTAGAGCGGCATTTTATAGAAATTTTATAATGGGTATTTGTTGTTCTTGTTGTTGTTTTATTTAGTACTCACGACCTTTTAATTATCCACTCCATGATATGTGCGTAAAGTTGGGCCCAAGTTCACGTTGACATTGAAGAGCTGTTGGTCAAATTTATAGAACCCTAAGTCAAACTTCTACCGAATGCCATACTCCAGTTGCTCTGCGAGTATTTAAATCATTATTAATTTGGAAATATATAAGAAAGGTATAATCAAAACAAAAAGAAAATCAAAAAAGTCGACTCCCGCGACGGCAGGTGTCCGTCTAGGCGATCCTAACGGGTCTTAGGCAGCATCCACTGCGCTGGCGATAAGCGTATATCAATAGCTTTGGCCATCGTCGGCCAGATGAGGGAAGCGGAGGGGGTTTTCACTGCAGCTTGCCAATGGTGATAACCAAGCAGTTGCTCCGGTCTAATAAAACTGCGCCGCGGAATTGTTTGGCTGCGCTCAGGTCTTCCACTTGGGGTGGTTCCGCCCGCATCCAAACGTGGGCGGTTATGTAACCAACGGCCGGAGGTTAAGTCCGTCCGGGCCGCTGATAATGGAGCGAAACTGGAGGTCAACTGAGATCCACTGCTGACGGTTGGCGGAATCGGCTAAAGACGGCCGTAGAGCAGGGAAATCTGCCTTTTCGAGGTCTAGGCCTCCGTTACGCCTTCGAAGTCGGATCCCTATGAAAACTGAGTTAGCATTGAAACGCACTAAATTGCAATTATTCACCTTTCTCCACGCACAAATTCACACAACAAGATATAGCTGGCTATACCACTCTGAGTTCACTCGGTTTTCTCAATCAATAAATTTTAATTACCGCGTGTAATATTGACTTAATTTTTGGCAGCGCCGAGAAATATAAACGTTTTCCAAAGGGTTTTTATCAAAGAGTGAATTAAGCTTTGGGAAGCTGACTGCAGGTAACCGCGGTTCTGAGCTTTCCTTAGACTAACTGTTCAATCGTACGATCATTGTCAATCGCGATTGGCCATAGCCAGTTATTAGCTATTTTCGCTATGGAAAAGTTCCTATAATTTTAAGTGCGAGGGTGGGTCGAAAAGTTTCTGTAAGTGTAAGCTTAGTTGGTCACTACAATTTACAATTGAGTATGCAAATGTATTTGCCTTGTAAAAACTAATATAAATACAAATTCTGAAGTGGATTCAGGCATTATTAGCTGAGTTGTGAAATTTTTGTTTACAAATTTATACCTGAGTATGCAAATGTATTAGCCATGTAAAAACTAATATAATTACTAATTCTGAAGTGGATATATGCACTATTATCTGAGTTGTGAACTTTTTGTTTACAATTTTACAATTGAGCATGCAAATGTATTAGCCGTGTAAAAACTAATATAAATACAAATTCTGAAGTGGATACATGCATTATTAGCTGAGTTGTGAACTTTTTGTTTACAAATTTACAATTGAGTATGCAAATGTATTAGCCATGTAAAAACTAATATAATTACTAATTCTGAAGTGGATATATGCACTATTATCTGAGTTGTGAACTTTTTGTTTACAATTTTACAATTGAGCATGCAAATGTATTAGCCGTGTAAAAACTAATATAAATACAAATTCTGAAGTGGATACATGCATTATTAGCTGAGTTGTGAACTTTTTGTTTACAAATTTACAATTGAGTATGCAAATGTATTAGCCATGTAAAAACTAATATAATTACTAATTCTGAAGTGGATATATGCACTATTATCTGAGTTGTGAACTTTTTGTTTACAATTTTACAATTGAGCATGCAAATGTATTAGCCGTGTAAAAACTAATATAAATACAAATTCTGAAGTGGATACATGCATTATTAGCTGAGTTGTGAACTCTTTGTTCACAAATTTACAATTGAGTATGCAAATGTATTAGCCATGTAAAAACTAATATAATTACAAATTCTGAAGTGGATATAGGCACTATTATCTGAGTTGTGAACTTTTTGTTTACAATTTTACAATTGAGCATGCAAATGTATTAGCCGTGTAAATACTAATATAAATACAAATTCTGAAGTGGATACATGAATTATTAGCTGAGTTGTGAACTTTTTGTTTACAAATTTACAATTGAGTATGCAAATGTATTAGCCATGTAAAAACTAATATAATTACAAATTCTGAAGTGGATATATGCACCATTATCTGAGTTATGAACTTTTTGTTTACAATTTTACAATTGAGCATGCAAATGTATTAGCAGTGTAAAAACTAATATAAATACAAATTCTGTAGTGGATACATGCATTATTAGCTGAGTTGTGAACTTTTTGTTTACAAATTTACAATTGAGTATGCAAATGTATTAGCCATGTAAAAACTAATATAATTACTAATTCTGAAGTGGATATATGCACTATTATCTGAGTTGTGAACTTTTTGTTTACAAATTTACTATTGAGTATGCAAATGAATTAGCCCTGTAAAAACTAATATAAATACAAATTCTGAAGTGGATACAGGCATTATTAGCTGAGCTGTGAAATTTTTGTTTACAAATTTACAATTGAGTATGCAAATGTATTAGCCATGTAAAAACTAATATAATTACAAATTCTGAAGTGGATATAGGCACTATTATCTGAGTTGTGAACTTTTTGTTTACAATTTTACAATTGAGCATGCAAATGTATTAGCCGTGTAAAAACTAATATAAATACAAATTCTGAAGTGGATACATGCATTATTAGCTGAGTTGTGAACTTTTTGTTTACAAATTTACAATTGAGTATGCAAATGTATTAGCTTTGTAAAAACTAATATAAATACAAATTCTGAAGTGGATTCAGGCATTATTAGCTGAGTTGTGAAATTTTTGTTTACAAATTTATACCTGAGTATGCAAATGTATTAGCCATGTAAAAACTAATATAATTACAAATTCTGAAGTGGATATATGCACTA
This sequence comes from Drosophila kikkawai, assembly GCF_030179895.1. NCBI lineage: Eukaryota > Metazoa > Arthropoda > Insecta > Diptera > Drosophilidae > Drosophila > Drosophila kikkawai. The sequence goes on along the minus strand of NW_027222475.1, from coordinate 49,848 downwards.
TTATCTGAGTTGTGAACTTTTTGTTTACAATTTTACAATTGAGCATGCAAATGTATTAGCCGTGTAAAAACTAATATAAATACAAATTCTGAAGTGGATACATGCATTATTAGCTGAGTTGTGAACTTTTTGTTTACAAATTTACAATTGAGTATGCAAATGTATTAGCCATGTAAAAACTAATATAATTACAAATTCTGAAGTGGATATAGGCACTATTATCTGAGTTGTGAACTTTTTGTTTACAATTTTACAATTGAGCATGCAAATGTATTAGCCGTGTAAAAACTAATATAAATACAAATTCTGAAGTGGATACATGAATTATTAGCTGAGTTGTGAACTTTTTGTTTACAAATTTACAATTGAGTATGCAAATGTATTAGCCATGTAAAAACTAATATAATTACAAATTCTGAAGTGGATATATGCACTATTATCTGAGTTGTAAACTTTTTGTTTACAAATTTACAATTGAGCATGCAAATGTATTAGCCGTGTAAAAACTAATATAAATACAAATTCTGAAGTGGATACATGAATTATTAGCTGAGTTGTGAACTTTTTGTTTATAAATTTACAATTGAGTATGCAAATGTATTAGCCATGTAAAAACTAATATAATTACAAATTCTGAAGTGGATATAGGCACTATTATCTGAGTTGTGAACTTTTTGTTTACAATTTTACAATTGAGCATGCAAATGTATTAGCCGTGTAAATACTAATATAAATACAAATTCTGAAGTGGATACATGAATTATTAGCTGAGTTGTGAACTTTTTGTTAACAAATTTACAATTGAGTATGCAAATGTATTAGCCATGTAAAAACTAATATAATTACAAATTCTGAAGTGGATATATGCACCATTATCTGAGTTATGAACTTTTTGTTTACAATTTTACAATTGAGCATGCAAATGTATTAGCCGTGTAAAAACTAATATAAATACAAATTTTGAAGTGAATGCATTATTAGTTGAGTTGTGACCTTTTTGTTTACAAATTTACTATTGAGTATGCAAATGAATTAGCCCTGTAAAAACTAATATAAATACAAATTCTAAAGTGGATACAGGCATTATTAGCTGAGCTGTGAAATTTTTGTTTACAAATTTACAATTGAGTATGCAAATGTATTAGCCTTGTAAAAACTAATATAAATACAAATTCTGAAGTGGATACATGCATTATTAGCTGAGTTGTGAACTTTTTGTTTACAAATTTACAATTGAGTATGCAAATGTATTAGCCATGTAAAAACTAATATAATTACAAATTCTGAAGTGGATATAGGCACTATTATCTGAGTTGTGAACTTTTTGTTTACAATTTTACAATTGAGCATGCAAATGTATTAGCCGTGTAAAAACTAACATAAATACAAATTTTGAAGTGAATGCATTATTAGCTGAGTTGTGACCTTTTTGTTTACAAATTTACAATTGAGTATGCAAATGAATTAGCCCTGTAAAAACTAATATAAATACAAATTCTGAAGTGGATACAGGCATTATTAGCTGAGCTGTGAAATTTTTGTTTACAAATTTACAATTGAGTATGCAAATGTATTAGACGTGTAAAAACTAATATAATTACAAATTCTGAAGTGGATTCAGGCATTATTAGCTGAGTTGTGAACTTTTTGTTTACAAATTTACAATTGAGTATGCAAATGAATTAGCCCTGTAAAAACTAATATAAATACAAATTCTGAAGTGGATACATGAATTATTAGCTGAGTTGTGAACTTTTTGTTTACAAATTTACAATTGAGTATGCAAATGTATTAGCCATGTAAAAACTAATATAATTACAAATTCTGAAGTGGATATATGCACTATTATCTGAGTTGTAAACTTTTTGTTTACAAATTTACAATTGAGCATGCAAATGTATTAGCCGTGTAAAAACTAATATAAATACAAATTTTGAAGTGAATGCATTATTAGCTGAGTTGTGACCTTTTTGTTTACAAATTTACAATTGAGTATGCAAATGAATTAGCCCTGTAAAAACTAATATAAATACAAATTCTGAAGTGGATACAGGCATTATTAGCTGAGCTGTGAAATTTTTGTTTACAAATTTACAATTGAGTATGCAAATGTATTAGCCGTGTAAAAACTAATATAAATACAAATTCTTAAGTGGATACATGCATTATTAGCTGAGTTGTGAACTTTTTGTTTACAAAATTTACAATTGAGTATGCAAATGTATTAGCCATGTAAAAACTAATATAATTACAAATTCTGAAGTGGATATATGCACTATTATCTGAGTTGTTAACTTTTTGTTTACAATTTTACAATTGAGCATGCAAATGTATTAGCCGTGTAAAAACTAACATAAATACAAATTTTGAAGTGAATGCATTATTAGCTGAGTTGTGACCTTTTTGTTTACAAATTTACAATTGAGTATGCAAATGAATTAGCCCTGTAAAAACTAATATAAATACAAATTCTGAAGTGGATACAGGCATTATTAGCTGAGCTGTGAAATTTTTGTTTACAAATTTACAATTGAGTATGCAAATGTATTAGACGTGTAAAAACTAATATAATTACAAATTCTGAAGTGGATTCAGGCATTATTAGCTGAGTTGTGAACTTTTTGTTTACAAATTTACAATTGAGTATGCAAATGTATTAGACGTGTAAAAACTAATATAAATATAAATTCTGAAGTGGATTCAGGCATTATTAGCTGAGTTGTGAACTTTTTGTTTACAAATTTACAATTGAGTATGCAAATGTATAAGCCGTGTAAAAACTAATATAAGTACAAATTCTGCCGTCGATACATGCATTATTATCTGAGTTGTGAACTTTTTGTTTACAAATTTACAATTATGTATGCAAATGTATTAGACGTGTAAAAACTAATATAATTACAAATTCTGAAGTGGATATATGCACTATTATCTGAGTTGTGAACTTTTTGTTTACAATTTTACAATTGAGCATGCAAATGTATTAGCCGTGTAAAAACTAATATAAATACAAATTCTGAAGTGGATACATGAATTATTAGCTGAGTTGTGAACTTTTTGTTTACAAATTTACAATTGAGTATGCAAATGTATTAGCCATGTAAAAACTAATATAATTACAAATTCTGAAGTGGATATATGCACTATTATCTGAGTTGTGAACTTTTTGTTTACAATTTTACAATTGAGCATGCAAATGTATTAGCCGTGTAAAAACTAATATAAATACAAATTTTGAAGTGAATGCATTATTAGCTGAGTTGTGACCTTTTTGTTTACAAATTTACAATTTAGTATGCAAATGAATTAGCCCTGTAAAAACTAATATAAATACAAATTCTGAAGTGGATACAGGCATTATTAGCTGAGCTGTGAAATTTTTGTTTACAAATTTACAATTGAGTATGCAAATGTATTAGCATTGTAAGAACTAATTTAAATATAAATTCTAAAGTGGATATATGCACTATTATCTGAGTTGTGAACTTTTTGTTTACAAATTTACAATTGAGTATGCAAATGTATTAGACGTGTAAAAACTAATATAAATATAAATTCTGAAGTGGATTCAGGCATTATTAGCTGAGTTGTGAACTTTTTGTTAACAAATTTACAATTGAGTATGCAAATGTATTAGCCATGTAAAAACTAATATAATTACAAATTCTGAAGTGGATATATGCACCATTATCTGAGTTATGAACTTTTTGTTTACAATTTTACAATTGAGAATGCAAATGTATTAGCCGTGTAAAAACTAATATAAATACAAATTTTGAAGTGAATGCATTATTAGTTGAGTTGTGACCTTTTTGTTTACAAATTTACTATTGAGTATGCAAATGAATTAGCCCTGTAAAAACTAATATAAATACAAATTCTGAAGTGGATACAGGCATTATTAGCTGAGCTGTGAAATTTTTGTTTACAAATTTACTATTGAGTATGCAAATGAATTAGCCCTGTAAAAACTAATATAAATACAAATTCTGAAGTGGATTCAGGCATTATTAGCTGAGTTGTGAAATTTTTGTTTACAAATTTATACCTGAGTATGCAAATGTATTAGCCATGTAAAAACTAATATAATTACAAATTCTGAAGTGGATATATGCACTATTATCTGAGTTGTGAACTTTTTGTTTACAATTTTACAATTGAGCATGCAAATGTATTAGCCGTGTAAAAACTAATATAAATACAAATTCTGAAGTGGATACATGCATTATTAGCTGAGTTGTGAACTTTTTGTTTACAAATTTACAATTGAGTATGCAAATGTATTAGCCATGTAAAAACTAATATAATTACAAATTCTGAAGTGGATATAGGCACTATTATCTGAGTTGTGAACTTTTTGTTTACAATTTTACAATTGAGCATGCAAATGTATAAGCCGTGTAAAAACTAATATAAATACAAATTCTGAAGTGGATACATGAATTATTAGCTGAGTTGTGAACTTTTTGTTTACAAATTTACAATTGAGTATGCAAATGTATTAGCCATGTAAAAACTAATATAATTACAAATTCTGAAGTGGATATATGCACTATTATCTGAGTTGTAAACTTTTTGTTTACAAATTTACAATTGAGCATGCAAATGTATTAGCCGTGTAAAAACTAATATAAATACAAATTTTGAAGTGAATGCATTATTAGCTGAGTTGTGACCTTTTTGTTTACAAATTTACAATTGAGTATGCAAATGAATTAGCCCTGTAAAAACTAATATAAATACAAATTCTGAAGTGGATACAGGCATTATTAGCTGAGCTGTGAAATTTTTGTTTACAAATTTACAATTGAGTATGCAAATGTATTAGCCGTGTAAAAACTAATATAAATACAAATTCTTAAGTGGATACATGCATTATTAGCTGAGTTGTGAACTTTTTGTTTACAAAATTTACAATTGAGTATGCAAATGTATTAGCCATGTAAAAACTAATATAATTACAAATTCTGAAGTGGATATATGCACTATTATCTGAGTTGTTAACTTTTTGTTTACAATTTTACAATTGAGCATGCAAATGTATTAGCCGTGTAAAAACTAACATAAATACAAATTTTGAAGTGAATGCATTATTAGCTGAGTTGTGACCTTTTTGTTTACAAATTTACAATTGAGTATGCAAATGAATTAGCCCTGTAAAAACTAATATAAATACAAATTCTCAAGTGGATACATGAATTATTAGCTGAGTTGTGAACTTTTTGTTTACAAATTTACAATTGAGTATGCAAATGTATTAGCCTTGTAAAAACTAATATAAATACAAATTCTGAAGTGGATTCAGGCATTATTATCTGAGTTGTGAACTTTTTGTTTACAAATTTACAATTTAGTATGCAAATGTATTAGCCATGTAAAAACTAATATAAATACAAATTCTGAAGTGGATATATACATTATTATCTGAATTGTGAAGTTTTTGTTTACAAATTTCATTATTAGCTGAGATGTGAACTTTTTGTTTACAAATGTACAATTGAGTATGCAAATGTATTAGCCTTGTAAAAACTAATATAAATACAAATTCTGAAGTGGATACATGAATTATTAGCTGAGTTGTGAACTTTTTGTTTACAAAATTTACAATTAAGTATGCAAATGTATAAGCCATGTAAAAACTAATATAATTACAAATTCTGAATTGGATATATGCACTATTATCTGAGTTGTAAACTTTTTGTTTACAATTTTACAATTGAGCATGCAAATGTATTAGCCGTGTAAAAACTAATATAAATACAAATTCTGTAGTGGATACATGCATTATTAGCTGAGTTGTGAACTTTTTGTTTACAAATTTACAATTGAGTATGCAAATGTATTAGCCATGTAAAAACTAATATAATTACTAATTCTGAAGTGGATATATGCACTATTATCTGAGTTGTAAACTTTTTGTTTACAAATTTACAATTGAGTATGCAAATGTATTAGCCTTGTAAAAACTAATATAAATACAAATTTACAATTGAGTATGCAAATGTATTAGCCTTGTAAAAACTAATATAAATACAAATTCTCAAGTGGATACATGAATTATTAGCTGAGTTGTGAACTTTTTGTTTACAAATTTACAATTGAGTATGCAAATGTATTAGCCTTGTAAAAACTAATATAAATACAAATTCTGAAGTGGATTCAGGCATTATTAGCTGAGTTGTGAACTTTTTGTTTACAAATTTACAATTGAGTATGCAAATGTATTAGCCATGTAAAAACTAATATAATTACATATTCTGAAGTGGATATATGCACTATTATCTGAGTTGTAAACTTTTTGTTTACAAATTTACAATTGAGTATGCAAATGTATTAGCCTTGTAAAAACTAATATAAATACAAATTCTGAAGTGGATTCAGGCATTATTATCTGAGTTGTGAACTTTTTGTTTACAAATTTACAATTGAGTATGCAAATGTATTAGCCATGTAAAAACTAATATAAATACAAATTCTGAAATGGATATATGCATTATTATCTGAGTTGTGAAGTTTTTGTTTACAAATTTCATTATTAGCTGAGATGTGAACTTTTTGTTTACAAATGTACAATTGGGTATGCAAATGTATTAGCCTTGTAAAAACTAATATAAATACAAAATCTGAAGTGGATTCAGGCATTATTAGCTGAGTTGTGAAATTTTTGTTTACAAATTTATACCTGAGTATGCAAATGTATTAACATTGTAAAAACTAATATAAATACAAATTCTGAAGTGGATACATGCATTATTAGCTGAGTTGTGAACTTTTTGTTTACAAATTTACAATTGAGTATGCAAATGTATTAGCCATGTAAAAACTAATATAATTACAAATTCTGAAGTGGATATATGCACTATTATCTGAGTTGTGAACTTTTTGTTTACAACTTTACAATTGAGCATGCAAATGTATTAGCCGTGTAAAAACTAATATAAATACAAATTCTGAAGTGGATACATGCATTATTAGCTGAGTTGTGAACTTTTTGTTTACAAATTTACAATTGAGTATGCAAATGTGTTAGCCTTGTAAAAACTAATATAAATACAAATTCTGAAGTGGTTTCAGGCATTATTATCTGAGTTGTGAACTTTTGTTTACAAATTTACAATTGAGTATGCAAATGTATTAGCCTTGTAAAAACTAATATCAATACAAAATACAGGCATTATTAGCTGCGCTGTGAATTTTTTGTTTACAAATTTACAATTGAGTATGCAAATGTATTAGCCATGTAAAAACTAATATAATTACAAATTCTGGAGTGGATATATGCACTATTATCTGAGTTGTGAACTTTTTGTTTACAAATTTACAATTGAGTATGCAAATGTATTAGCCGTGTAAAAACTAATATAAGTACAAATTCTGAAGTGGATTCAGGCATTATAAGCTGATTTGTGAACTTTTTGTTTTTAAATTTACAATTGAGTATGCAAATGTATTAGCCTTTTAAAATCTAATATAAATACAAATTCTGAAGTGGATTCAGGCATTATTATCTGAGTTGTGAACTTTTGTTTACAAATTTACAATTGAGTATGCAAATGTATTAGCCATGTAAAAACTAATATAAATACAAATTCTTAAGTGGATATATGCATTATTATCTGAGTTGTGAACTTTTTGTTTACAAATTTACAATTGAGTATGCAAATGTATAAGCCGTGTAAAAACTAATATAAGTACAAATTCTGCCGTTAATACATGCGTTATTAGCTGAGTTGTGAATACAAATTCTGAAGTGGATTCAGGCATTATTAGCTGAGTTTTGAACTGTTTGTTTTTAAATTTACAATTGAGTATGCAAATGTATTAGCCTTGTAAAAACTAATATAAATACTAATTCTGAAGTGGATACAAGCATTTTTACAATTGAGCATGCAAATGTATTAGCCGTGTAAAAACTAATATAAGTACAAATTCTGCCGTGGATACATGCATTATAAGCTGAGCTGAGAATTTTTTGTCTACAAATTTACAATTGAGTATGCAAATGTATTAGCCGTGTAAAAACTAATATAAATACTAAATCTGAAGTGGATACAGGCATTATTAGCTGAGTTGTGAACTTTTTGTTTACAAATTTACAATTGAGTATGCAAATGTATTAGCCTTGTAAAAACTAATATAAATACAAATTCTGAAGTGGATACATGCATTATTAGCTGAGTTGTGAACTTTTTGTTTTTAAATTTACAATTGAGTATGCAAATGTATTAGCCGTGTAAAAACTAATATAAACACAAATTCTGAAGTGGATACATGCATTATTAGCTGAGCTGTGAACTTTTTGTTTACAAATTTACAATTGAGTATGCAAATGTATTAGCCTTTTAAAAACTAATATAAATACAAATTCTGAAGTGGATTCAGGCATTATTATCTGAGTTGTGAACTTTTTGTTTACAAATTTACAATTGAGTATGCAAATGTATTAGCCATGTAAAAACTAATATAAATACAAATTCTGAAGTGGATATATGCACTATTATCTGAGTTGTGAACTTTTTGTTTACAATTTTACAATTGAGTATGCAAATGTATTAGCCTTGTAAAAACTAATATCAATACAAAATACAGGCATTATTAGCTGCGCTGTGAATTTTTTGTTTACAAATTTACAATTGAGTATGCAAATGTATTAGCCATGTAAAAACTAATATAATTACAAATTCTGGAGTGGATATATGCACTATTAGCTGAGTTGTGAACTTTTTGTTTACAAATTTACAATTGAGTATGCAAAATTATTAGCCGTGTAAAAACTAATATAAGTACAAATTCTGAAGTGGATTTTGGCATTATTAGCTGATTTGTGAGCTTTTTGTTTTTAAATTTACAATTGAGTATGCAAATGTATTAGCCGTGTAAAAACTAATATAAACACAAATTCTGAAGTGGATACATGCATTATTAGCTGAGCTGTGAACTTTTTGTTTACAAATTTACAATTGAGTATGCAAATGTATTAGCCTTTTAAAAACTAATATAAATACAAATTCTGAAGTGGATTCAGGCATTATTATCTGAGTTGTGAACTTTTTGTTTACAAATTTACAATTGAGTATGCAAATGTATTAGCCATGTAAAAACTAATATAAATACAAATTCTGAAGTGGATATATGCACTATTATCTGAGTTGTGAACTTTTTGTTTACAATTTTACAATTGAGCATGCAAATGTATTAGCCTTTTAAAAACTAATATAAATACAAATTCTGAAGTGGATTCAGGCATTATTATCTGAGTTGTGAACTTTTTGTTTACAAATTTACAATTGAGTATGCAAATGTATTAGCCGTGTAAAAACTAATATAAATACAAATTCTGAAGTGGATATATGCACTATTATCTGAGTTGTGAACTTTTTGTTTACAATTTTACAATTGAGCATGCAAATGTATTAGCCGTGTAAAAACTAATATAAATACAAATTCTGAAGTGGATACATGCATTATTAGCTGAGTTGTGAACTTTTTGTTTACAAATTTACAATTGAGTATGCAAATGTATTAGCCTTGTAAAAACTAATATAAATACAAATTCTGAAGTGGATTCAAGCATTATTATCTGAGTTGTGAACTTTTTGTTTACAAATGTACAATTGAGTATGCAAATGTATTAGCCTTTTAAAAACTAATATAAATACAAATTCTGAAGTGGATTCAGGCATTATTATCTGAGTTGTGAACTTTTTGTTTACAAATTTACAATTGAGTATGCAAATGTATTAGCCATGTAAAAACTAATATAAATACAAATTCTTAAGTGGATATATGCATTATTATCTGAGTTGTGAACTTTTTGTTTACAAATTTACAATTGAGTATGCAAATGTATAAGCCGTGTAAAAACTAATATAAGTACAAATTCTGCCGTTAATACATGCGTTATTAGCTGAGTTGTGAATACAAATTCTGAAGTGGATTCAGGCATTATTAGCTGAGTTGTGAACTGTTTGTTTTTAAATTTACAATTGAGTATTCAAATGTATTAGCCTTGTAAAAACTAATATAAATACTAATTCTGAAGTGGATACAAGCATTTTTACAATTGAGCATGCAAATGTATTAGCCGTGTAAAAACTAATATAAGTACAAATTCTGCCGTGGATACATGCATTATAAGCTGAGCTGTGAATTTTTTGTCTACAAATTTACAATTGAGTATGCAAATGTATTAGCCGTGTAAAAACTAATATAAATACTAAATCTGAAGTGGATACAGGCATTATTAGCTGAGTTGTGAATACAATTGAGTATGCAAATGTATTAGCCTTGTAAAAACTTAAATAAATACAAATTCTAAAGTGGATATATGCATTATTTTATTAGTACAAATTCTGCCGTGGATTCAGGCATTATTAGCTGAGTTGTGAACTTATTGTTTACAAATTTACAATTGAGTATGCAAATGTATTAGCCGTGTAAAAACTAATATAAGTACAAATTCTGAAGTGGATTTTGGCATTATTAGCTGATTTGTGAACTTTTTGTTTTTAAATTTACAATTGAGTATGCAAATGTATTAGCCGTGTAAAAACTAATATAAACACAAATTCTGAAGTGGATACATGCATTATTAGCTGAGCTGTGAACTTTTTGTCTACAAATTTACAATTGAGTATGCAAATGTATTAGCCGTGTAAAAACTAATATAAATACAAATTCTGAAGTGGATACATGAATTATCCGTGTTGGACACGGATCGCGTAACCTTTGGCGCTGGACCGGGGCAAAGGTTCACTGAATTGTCGCTTTTTGCCCTTGGGATGGCAATGGCTGCCTTCGACCTTAGAGGAGTTGAGCGCGGAGACGGGCGCGGAGATGCGGATCGGGATCTCTCCAAACGGATTGACGGGAGCACACGGAGCTTCTTGTCGTCACCTGTGGGCATTCTCGGACTCACAGACGGTCAAATTAATGCGCTCGGCAGAATCTGGGTCGCTAACAACGTTACTTGTCGTCCAAGAAATACACACGAATTGCGAAGGAAAGACGACTCAACTCTGGTTCGCGTAACGCCAGTGGACACAGCACCAGCGACAAAAAAAATGTCAGCGGCAAGCGAAGAGAAAACAGGAGCAAATCCTCAGCGGAGAAGTTCGGCCACGAAACACAAATGATGGATGGGGAGCGATTGCAGCGATTGCTGCTGCTGGCCGAATTAGTGCTGAATGTCGGACCCGGGCTCTGGATATTAGGAGCCAATTGTATATTTATATATGTATATTCCGTGGTTCGGACGTGGAGCTTGTATGTATGAATTGGAAACTTTCTTTATTACTTATATTCCGTAATAAAGAGAAAAAAAAATAATTAATTTTTAGTGTCGGAAATAATGGATAAGAAGTATTTAATTATCGACACGTAATTACCACGGCGCCGAAAAGGCTGAATTAAAAAAAAATAACCCTTGGCGATGACGTGGAAACCTCACTGTATTATGCCGTCGGCAAAGCAGTGCGCAAGCGAGGCGCTTACGAGAGATAAAGGCACAGAAAACCGAAACAACAACAACACCAGCGCGGCTGATGCGGCGGTCAGCGCGGGAATCCGAAACTAACCGTAAATCGCAGTTTGGTTTTGCCGTCGGCAAAACACCGTATAAGCGAAGAGTTCAGGAGCGAGAACAAGGCGGAACACAAAAAAAAACAACAACAACACGTCTGCTGCGGCGGTTGTGCGGATCTTGGAGAAATAAACACTTGCACTTGAGTTTCTTATTTCGGTTATTTTCGTTTGTTGGTTTTATTGTAATTTAATTCCTGTATGGGCGGGCAGAAAAATATAATGACATATGTATGGAGTTGGATACGCCTGCAAAAATATATGTATGGTTATTTGCACAGTGGAACACCGATATCGGGAACTGCAGCGACGTACAAAAATATATATTTGAGGCAGAAAATATTTACATATGGGCAATCAGAACGGGTTTGTGTGGGGGTATGTGTTGGATGTTTCGCCTTATGGTACAGTGGGAACACGAAGAGTGGACTGTATTTTGGAGTTTGGCAGATAAATCTGTGAAGGCCTCTGAACCTTGCGTGGAGAAAAAAAAAACAAATGGCACACAACAAAAATATATATGTTGACACCGGCGTATATTAATTGAGCCCTTTTGTTTTATTTATTTAATTTGAGTTATTTATTTCACCACACAATTTCACTGTATTTCGGCGGAGACGGACTTGCACGGAAAATGTATGTGCATAAGTTATCACACGTATGTAGGTATGTATGTTGATGTACATATGCCTTGACCGTTGGCGAGTGGAGCGGAGAAGCGAAAGAACAAAAAAAACGGCAGGCAATATGGCGATCACACAAAACGGAGACGGATTGAAAAAACTGGGTGATGGAATTAGGGAGAAATGGATTTTTCCTTCAAACTGCCGTTGTGTCGGAAAACTCGGATCGGGAGTTGACACAAAAAATCGTACGTAGGTTGACCGAAATTTAAATTTCGAACAACTATTAACGACCGGCACGTAGAGACGGGAGGACACTTTTTACTTATCTTTTCTGCGGCGGCACCACCAAAGCTGCTGGGAGAAAAGGATTCCAGGACGATATCCTTATCCGGCTCGAAGGACCATGTTTAGGAGTGGGGTGGCTGGTAAATCCTCCGCAAAAGGATCAATAAAAGTTTATCCCACGAAGTAGAAAAACGTAGAAAAAAGAGTCCAGAAATTCGGGGGTCGAAAAATGACGTTGGCATGGAGCGCCCTTTGCATGCATGTATTGACATTCGTATTGGAACTAAAACTTGAGCTTAGCCTAAGGCCCGCTGTCGACCGAGAAGCCCAGCTTAACGGCGCGAGAGCGGGAGAGCGGGAGAACCGGGAATTGGAGCGGCGCAGCCGTCCCTAGAAGCGAGCGACGATCGGGAACACGGGAGCGTGCGATCGGGAATACCGAGGAGCGGAGAGCGGGCGAGCGTTGCTAAGCTGGAAGCGCTTGAGCTTTTGGACGCTCGGTGGGCAGAGGGGAAGCAGGGGCCTCCTGGCGTAAACACAAAATCTGAAGTGGATTCAGGCATTATTAGCTGAGTTGTGAAATTTTTGTTTACAAATTTATACCTGAGTATGCAAATGTATTAACATTGTAAAAACTAATATAAATACAAATTCTGAAGTGGATACATGCATTATTAGCTGAGTTGTGAACTTTTTGTTTACAAATTTACAATTGAGTATGCAAATGTATTAGCCATGTAAAAACTAATATAATTACAAATTCTGAAGTGGATATATGCACTATTATCTGAGTTGTGAACTTTTTGTTTACAATTTTACAATTGAGCATGCAAATGTATTAGCCGTGTAAAAACTAATATAAATACAAATTCTGAAGTGGATACAGGCATTATTAGCTGAGTTGTGAACGTTTTATTTACAAATTTACAATTGAGTATGCAAATGTATTAGCCTTGTAAAAACTAATATAAATACAAATTCTGAAGTGGATTCAGGCATTATTATCTGAGTTGTGAACTTTTTGTTTACAAATTTACAATTGAGTATGCAAATGTATTAGCCTTTTAAAAACTAATATAAATACAAATTCTGAAGTGGATTCAGGCATTATTATCTGAGTTGTGAACTTTTTGTTTACAAATTTACAATTGAGTAGGCAAATGTATTAGCCATGTAAAAACTAATATAAATACAAATTCTTAAGTGGATATATGCATTATTATCTGAGTTGTGAACTTTTTGTTTACAAATTTACAATTGAGTATGCAAATGTATAAGCCGTGTAAAAACTAATATAAGTACAAATTCTGCCGTTAATACATGCGTTATTAGCTGAGTTGTGAATACAAATTCTGAAGTGGATTCAGGCATTATTAGCTGAGTTGTGAACTGTTTGTTTTTAAATTTACAATTGAGTATGCAAATGTATTAGCCTTGTAAAAACTAATATAAATACTAATTCTGAAGTGGATACAAGCATTTTTACAATTGAGCATGCAAATGTATAAGCCGTGTAAAAACTAATATAAGTACAAATTCTGCCGTGGATACATGCATTATAAGCTGAGCTGTGAACTTTTTGTCTACAAATTTACAATTGAGTATGCAAATGTATTAGCCGTGTAAAAACTAATATAAATACTAAATCTGAAGTGGATACAGGCATTATTAGCTGAGTTGTGAACTTTTTGTTTACAAATTTACAATTGAGTATGCAAATGTATTAGCCTTGTAAAAACTTAAATAAATACAAATTCTAAAGTGGATATATGCATTATTTTATAAGTACAAATTCTGCCGTGGATTCAGGCATTATTAGCTGAGTTGTGAACTTTTTGTTTACAAAATTTACAATTCAGTATGCAAATGTATTAGCCATGTAAAAACTAATATAATTACAAATTCTGAATTGGATATATGCACTATTATCTGAGTTGTAAACTTTTTGTTTACAATTTTACAATTGAGCATGCAAATGTATTAGCCGTGTAAAAACTAATATAAATACAAATTCTCAAGTGGATACATGAATTATTAGCTGAGTTGTGAACTTTTTGTTTACAAATTTACAATTGAGTATGCAAATGTATTAGCCTTGTAAAAACTAATATAAATACAAATTCTGAAGTGGATTCAGGCATTATTATCTGAGTTGTGAACTTTTTGTTTACAAATTTACAATTTAGTATGCAAATGTATTAGCCATGTAAAAACTAATATAATTACAAATTCTGAAGTGGATATATGCACTATTATCTGAGTTGTGAACTTTTTGTTTACAATTTTACAATTGAGCATGCAAATGTATTAGCCGTGTAAAAACTAATATAAATACAAATTCTGAAGTGGATACAGGCATTATTAGCTGAGTTGTGAACGTTTTATTTACAAATTTACAATTGAGTATGCAAATATATTAGCCTTGTAAAAACTAATAAAAATACAAATTCTGAAGTGGATTCAGGCATTATTATCTGAGTTGTGAACTTTTTGTTTACAAATTTACAATTGAGTATGCAAATGTATTAGCCTTTTAAAAACTAATATAAATACAAATTCTGAAGTGGATTCAGGCATTATTATCTGAGTTGTGAACTTTTTGTTTACAAATTTACAATTGAGTAGGCAAATGTATTAGCCATGTAAAAACTAATATAAATACAAATTCTTAAGTGGATATATGCATTATTATCTGAGTTGTGAACTTTTTGTTTACAAATTTACAATTGAGTATGCAAATGTATAAGCCGTGTAAAAACTAATATAAGTACAAATTCTGCCGTTAATACATGCGTTATTAGCTGAGTTGTGAATACAAATTCTGAAGTGGATTCAGGCATTATTAGCTGAGTTGTGAACTGTTTGTTTTTAAATTTACAATTGAGTATGCAAATGTATTAGCCTTGTAAAAACTAATATAAATACTAATTCTGAAGTGGATACAAGCATTTTTACAATTGAGCATGCAAATGTATTAGCCGTGTAAAAACTAATATAAGTACAAATTCTGCCGTGCATTATAAGCTGAGCTGTGAACTTTTTGTCTACAAATTTACAATTGAGTATGCAAATGTATTAGCCGTGTAAAAACTAATATAAATACTAAATCTGAAGTGGATACAGGCATTATTAGCTGAGTTGTGAACTTTTTGTTTACAAATTTACAATTGAGTATGCAAATGTATTAGCCTTGTAAAAACTTAAATAAATACAAATTCTAAAGTGGATATATGCATTATTTTATAAGTACAAATTCTGCCGTGGATTCAGGCATTATTAGCTGAGTTGTGAACTTTTTGTTTACAAAATTTACAATTCAGTATGCAAATGTATTAGCCATGTAAAAACTAATATAATTACAAATTCTGAATTGGATATATGCACTATTATCTGAGTTGTAAACTTTTTGTTTACAATTTTACAATTGAGCATGCAAATGTATTAGCCGTGTAAAAACTAATATAAATACAAATTCTCAAGTGGATACATGAATTATTAGCTGAGTTGTGAACTTTTTGTTTACAAATTTACAATTGAGTATGCAAATGTATTAGCCTTGTAAAAACTAATATAAATACAAATTCTGAAGTGGATTCAGGCATTATTATCTGAGTTGTGAACTTTTTGTTTACAAATTTACAATTTAGTATGCAAATGTATTAGCCATGTAAAAACTTATATAAATACAAATTCTGAAGTGGATATATGCATTATTATCTGAATTGTGAAGTTTTTGTTTACAAATTTCATTATTAGCTGAGATGTGAACTTTTTGTTTACAAATGTACAATTGAGTATGCAAATGTATTAGCCTTGTAAAAACTAATATAAATACAAATTCTGAAGTGGATTCAGGCATTATTAGCTGAGTTGTGAACTTTTTGTTTACAAATTTACAATTGAGTATGCAAATGTATTAGCCATGTAAAAACTAATATAATTACATATTCTGAAGTGGATATATGCACTATTATCTGAGTTGTAAACTTTTTGTTTACAAATTTACAATTGAGTATGCAAATGTATTAGCCTTGTAAAAACTAATATAAATACAAATTCTGAAGTGGATTCAGGCATTATTATCTGAGTTGTGAACTTTTTGTTTACAAATTTACAATTGAGTATGCAAATGTATTAGCCATGTAAAAACTAATATAAATACAAATTCTGAAGTGGATATATGCATTTTTATCTGAGTTGTGAAGTTTTTGTTTACAAATTTCATTATTAGCTGAGATGTGAACTTTTTGTTTACAAATGTACAATTGGGTATGCAAATGTATTAGCCTTGTAAAAACTAATATAAATACAAAATCTGAAGTGGATTCAGGCATTATTAGCTGAGTTGTGAAATTTTTGTTTACAAATTTATACCTGAGTATGCAAATGTATTAACATTGTAAAAACTAATATAAATACAAATTCTCAAGTGGATACATGAATTATTAGCTGAGTTGTGAACTTTTTGTTTACAAATTTACAATTGAGTATGCAAATGTATTAGCCTTGTAAAAACTAATATAAATACAAATTCTGAAGTGGATTCAGGCATTATTATCTGAGTTGTGAACTTTTTGTTTACAAATTTACAATTTAGTATGCAAATGTATTAGCCATGTAAAAACTAATATAAATACAAATTCTGAAGTGGATATATACATTATTATCTGAATTGTGAAGTTTTTGTTTACAAATTTCATTATTAGCTGAGATGTGAACTTTTTGTTTACAAATGTACAATTGAGTATGCAAATGTATTAGCCTTGTAAAAACTAATATAAATACAAATTCTGAAGTGGATACATGAATTATTAGCTGAGTTGTGAACTTTTTGTTTACAAAATTTACAATTAAGTATGCAAATGTATTAGCCATGTAAAAACTAATATAATTACAAATTCTGAATTGGATATATGCACTATTATCTGAGTTGTAAACTTTTTGTTTACAATTTTACAATTGAGCATGCAAATGTATTAGCCGTGTAAAAACTAATATAAATACAAATTCTCAAGTGGATACATGAATTATTAGCTGAGTTGTGAACTTTTTGTTTACAAATTTACAATTGAGTATGCAAATGTATTAGCCTTGTAAAAACTAATATAAATACAAATTCTGAAGTGGATTCAGGCATTATTAGCTGAGTTGTGAACTTTTTGTTTACAAATTTACAATTGAGTATGCAAATGTATTAGCTTTGTAAAAACTAATATCAATACAAAATACAGGCATTATTAGCTGCGCTGTGAATTTTTTGTTTACAAATTTACAATTGAGTATGCAAATGTATTAGCCATGTAAAAACTAATATAATTACAAATTCTGAAGTGGATATATGCACTATTATCTGAGTTGTGAACTTTTTGTTTACAAATTTACAATTGAGTATGCAAATGTATTAGCCGTGTAAAAACTAATATAAGTACAAATTCTGAAGTGGATTCAGGCATTATAAGCTGATTTGTGAACTTTTTGTTTTTAAATTTACAATTGAGTATGCAAATGAATTAGCCTTTTAAAATCTAATATAAATACAAATTCTGAGGTGGATTCAGGCATTATTATCTGAGTTGTGAACTTTTTGTTTACAAATTTACAATTGAGTATGCAAATGTATTAGCCATGTAAAAACTAATATAAATACAAATTCTTAAGTGGATATATGCATTATTATCTGAGTTGTGAACTTTTTGTTTACAAATTTACAATTGAGTATGCAAATGTATAAGCCGTGTAAAAACTAATATAAGTACAAATTCTGCCGTTAATACATGCGTTATTAGCTGAGTTGTGAATACAAATTCTGAAGTGGATTCAGGCATTATTAGCTGAGTTTTGAACTGTTTGTTTTTAAATTTACAATTGAGTATGCAAATGTATTAGCCTTGTAAAAACTAATATAAATACTAATTCTGAAGTGGATACAAGCATTTTTACAATTGAGCATGCAAATGTATTAGCCGTGTAAAAACTAATATAAGTACAAATTCTGCCGTGGATACATGCATTATAAGCTGAGCTGAGAATTTTTTGTCTACAAATTTACAATTGAGTATGCAAATGTATTAGCCGTGTAAAAACTAATATAAATACTAAATCTGAAGTGGATACAGGCATTATTAGCTGAGTTGTGAACTTTTTGTTTACAAATGTACAATTGAGTATGCAAATGTATTAGCCTTGTAAAAACTTAAATAAATACAAATTCTAAAGTGGATATATGCATTATTTTATAAGTACAAATTCTGCCGTGGATTCAGGCATTATTAGCTGAGTTGTGAACTTTTTGTTTACAAATTTACAATTGAGTATGCAAATGTATTAGCCGTGTAAAAACTAATATAAGTACAAATTCTGAAGTGGATTTTGGCATTATTAGCTGATTTGTGAGCTTTTTGTTTTTAAATTTACAATTGAGTATGCAAATGTATTAGCCGTGTAAAAACTAATATAAACACAAATTCTGAAGTGGATACATGCATTATTAGCTGAGCTGTGAACTTTTTGTTTACAAATTTACAATTGAGTATGCAAATGTATTAGCCTTTTAAAAACTAATATAAATACAAATTCTGAAGTGGATTCAGGCATTATTATCTGAGTTGTGAACTTTTTGTTTACAAATTTACAATTGAGTATGCAAATGTATTAGCCATGTAAAAACTAATATAAATACAAATTCTGAAGTGGATATATGCACTATTATCTGAGTTGTGAACTTTTTGTTTACAATTTTACAATTGAGCATGCAAATGTATTAGCCTTTTAAAAACTAATATAAATACAAATTCTAAAGTGGATTCAGGCATTATTATCTGAGTTGTGAACTTTTTGTTTACAAATTTACAATTGAGTATGCAAATGTATTACCCGTGTAAAAACTAATATAAATACAAATTCTGAAGTGGATATATGCACTATTATCTGAGTTGTGAAATTTTTGTTTACAATTTTACAATTGAGCATGCAAATGTATTAGCCGTGTAAAAACTAATATAAATACAAATTCTGAAGTGGATACATGCATTATTAGCTGAGTTGTGAACTTTTTGTTTACAAATTTACAATTGAGTATGCAAATGTATTAGCCTTGTAAAAACTAATATAAATACAAATTCTGAAGTGGATTCAGGCATTATTATCTGAGTTGTGAACTTTTTGTTTACAAATGTACAATTGAGTATGCAAATGTATTAGCCTTTTAAAAACTAATATAAATACAAATTCTGAAGTGGATTCAGGCATTATTATCTGAGTTGTGAACTTTTTGTTTACAAATTTACAATTGAGTATGCAAATGTATTAGCCATGTAAAAACTAATATAAATACAAATTCTTAAGTGGATATATGCATTATTATCTGAGTTGTGAACTTTTTGTTTACAAATTTATACCTGAGTATGCAAATGTATTAACATTGTAAAAACTAATATAAATACAAATTCTGAAGTGGATACATGCATTATTAGCTGAGTTGTAAACTTTTTGTTTACAAATTTACAATTGAGTATGCAAATGTATTAGCCTTGTAAAAACTAATATAAATACAAATTCTGAAGTGGATACAGGCATTATTAGCTGAGTTGTGAACTTTTTGTTTACAAATTTACAATTGAGTATGCAAATGTATTAGCCTTGTAAAAACTTAAATAAATACAAATTCTAAAGTGGATATATGCATTATTTTATAAGTACAAATTCTGCCGTGGATTCAGGTATTATTAGCTGAGTTGTGAACTTTTTGTTTACAAAATTTACAATTCAGTATGCAAATGTATTAGCCATGTAAAAACTAATATAATTACAAATTCTGAATTGGATATATGCACTATTATCTGAGTTGTGAACTTTTTGTTTACAATTTTACAATTGAGCATGCAAATGTGTTAGCCGTGTAAAAACTAATATATATACAAATTCTCAAGTGGATACATGAATTATTAGCTGAGTTGTGAACTTTTTGTTTACAAATTTACAATTGAGTATGCAAATGTATTAGCCATGTAAAAACTAATATAAATACAAATTCTTAAGTGGATATATGCATTATTATCTGAGTTGTGAACTTTTTGTTTACAAATTTATACCTGAGTATGCAAATGTATTAACATTGTAAAAACTAATATAAATACAAATTCTGAAGTGGATACATGCATTATTAGCTGAGTTGTAAACTTTTTGTTTACAAATTTACAATTGAGTATGCAAATGTATTAGCCTTGTAAAAACTAATATAAATACAAATTCTGAAGTGGATACAGGCATTATTAGCTGAGTTGTGAACTTTTTGTTTACAAATTTACAATTGAGTATGCAAATGTATTAGCCTTGTAAAAACTTAAATAAATACAAATTCTAAAGTGGATATATGCATTATTTTATAAGTACAAATTCTGCCGTGGATTCAGGTATTATTAGCTGAGTTGTGAACTTTTTGTTTACAAAATTTACAATTCAGTATGCAAATGTATTAGCCTTGTAAAAACTAATATAAATACAAATTCTGAAGTGGATTCAGGCATTATTATCTGAGTTGTGAACTTTTTGTTTACAAATTTACAATTTAGTATGCAAATGTATTAGCCATGTAAAAACTTATATAAATACAAATTCTGAAGTGGATATATGCATTATTATCTGAATTGTGAAGTTTTTGTCTACAAATTTCATTATTAGCTGAGATGTGAACTTTTTGTTTACAAATGTACAATTGGGTATGCAAAAGTATTAGCCTTGTAAAAACTAATATAAATACAAAATCTGAAGTGGATTCAGGCATTATTAGCTGAGTTGTGAAATTTTTGTTTACAAATTTATACCTGAGTATGCAAATGTATTAACATTGTAAAAACTAATATAAATACAAATTCTGAAGTGGATACATGCATTATTAGCTGAGTTGTGAACTTTTTGTTTACAAATTTACAATTGAGTATGCAAATGTATTAGCCATGTAAAAACTAATATAATTACAAATTCTGAAGTGGATATATGCACTATTATCTGAGTTGTGAACTTTTTGTTTACAATTTTACAATTGAGCATGCAAATGTATTAGCCGTGTAAAAACTAATATAAATACAAATTCTGAAGTGGATACATGAATTATTAGCTGAGTTGTGAACTTTTTGTTTACAAATTTACAATTGAGTATGCAAATGTATTAGCCTTGTAAAAACTAATATAAATACAAATTCTGAAGTGGTTTCAGGCATTATTATCTGAGTTGTGAACTTTTTGTTTACAAATTTACAATTGAGTATGCAAATGTATTAGCCTTGTAAAAACTAATATCAATACAAAATACAGGCATTATTAGCTGCGCTGTGAATTTTTTGTTTACAAATTTACAATTGAGTATGCAAATGTATTAGCCATGTAAAAACTAATATAATTACAAATTCTGAAGTGGATATATGCACTATTATCTGAGTTGTGAACTTTTTGTTTACAAATTTACAATTGAGTATGCAAATGAATTAGCCTTTTAAAATCTAATATAAATACAAATTCTGAGGTGGATTCAGGCATTATTATCTGAGTTGTGAACTTTTTGTTTACAAATTTACAATTGAGTATGCAAATGTATTAGCCATGTAAAAACTAATATAAATACAAATTCTTAAGTGGATATATGCATTATTATCTGAGTTGTGAACTTTTTGTTTACAAATTTACAATTGAGTATGCAAATGTATAAGCCGTGTAAAAACTAATATAAGTACAAATTCTGCCGTTAATACATGCGTTATTAGCTGAGTTGTGAATACAAATTCTGAAGTGGATTCAGGCATTATTAGCTGAGTTTTGAACTGTTTGTTTTTAAATTTACAATTGAGTATGCAAATGTATTAGCCTTGTAAAAACTAATATAAATACTAATTCTGAAGTGGATACAAGCATTTTTACAATTGAGCATGCAAATGTATTAGCCGTGTAAAAACTAATATAAGTACAAATTCTGCCGTGGATACATGCATTATAAGCTGAGCTGAGAATTTTTTGTCTACAAATTTACAATTGAGTATGCAAATGTATTAGCCGTGTAAAAACTAATATAAATACTAAATCTGAAGTGGATACAGGCATTATTAGCTGAGTTGTGAACTTTTTGTTTACAAATGTACAATTGAGTATGCAAATGTATTAGCCTTGTAAAAACTTAAATAAATACAAATTCTAAAGTGGATATATGCATTATTTTATAAGTACAAATTCTGCCGTGGATTCAGGCATTATTAGCTGAGTTGTGAACTTTTTGTTTACAAATTTACAATTGAGTATGCAAATGTATTAGCCGTGTAAAAACTAATATAAGTACAAATTCTGAAGTGGATTTTGGCATTATTAGCTGATTTGTGAGCTTTTTGTTTTTAAATTTACAATTGAGTATGCAAATGTATTAGCCGTGTAAAAACTAATATAAACACAAATTCTGAAGTGGATACATGCATTATTAGCTGAGCTGTGAACTTTTTGTTTACAAATTTACAATTGAGTATGCAAATGTATTAGCCTTTTAAAAACTAATATAAATACAAATTCTGAAGTGGATTCAAGCATTATTATCTGAGTTGTGAACTTTTTGTTTACAAATTTACAATTGAGTATGCAAATGTATTAGCCATGTAAAAACTAATATAAATACAAATTCTGAAGTGGATATATGCACTATTATCTGAGTTGTGAACTTTTTGTTTACAATTTTACAATTGAGCATGCAAATGTATTAGCCTTTTAAAAACTAATATAAATACAAATTCTGAAGTGGATTCAGGCATTATTATCTGAGTTGTGAACTTTTTGTTTACAAATTTACAATTGAGTATGCAAATGTATTACCCGTGTAAAAACTAATATAAATACAAATTCTGAAGTGGATATATGCAAGTTAGCACATCCATTTCCCATAAGGCAAATTCGCGGAGTTGCAGGCCGCATCCGGTGGCCAACACGCGCAACGGCGAATCTGGTGACCAAGCGCTCCGAGGGCAATTGCCCGGAGTCCGTCGCCCGGCAACAAGTTGCTGACCCGGCACTTTACCAACGGTGCCGGGAACATTCGGGCGGCGCATGATCGACATGCGCCGGATACCAAGTGCTGACCAGGCATCTTGGCGGCAGCGCTGCGGCTACCCAAAGACTACAAGCCGCGGCCGCCGTAGACCTTTAGTTTAGTTTAGAATCATAACTCCACAGCCGTAGCTGTGCAATTTAATAAACCACTGTAACGATAATTTCATATCTTACCCTAGCGGGTCAAGATCAATAAATAGAATTGAAACCAAACTCGTCTCCTTTATTACCATTGCCTTCACAGGCGATCGGGAAACAGGTAGTAACCAATCTAAATATAATTGGCGCCCAGCGTAACCGATCTCACGACCGCGCTTAAAAGAAGTTAGCCGAAAAATAAAAAAAAAGAAACACTCGCGCGGAAGCAGTGAATTACTTTGTGAAAAGTTACAAAACTTGTGCAGTGAATAAAAAAAAAAGAAGGAAAACTTAACAAATATAAATTGCGACGAACAGTGGCAATAGTGCGATAAATCGACAAATAAAAAGTCGAAAAACAGTTATTGTGGAAAAAATAATTCAGAAATTGGCAGAGCCCGGAGCATAGCCAAAATAAAAAATTGACAAATTTGGCAGCATAGCCAAAATAAATAAAAAATTAATTAAAAAAAATTTTTTTAATTAAATAAATCAAATCATCAGGGGCAGAGCCATTCCGCATAGCCCAGCAGCAAAAAACACCGACGGCAACAACGACGACTTGGCAGAGCCCGGAGCATAGCCAAAGAAAAAATCAACAAACTTGGCGGCATAGCCAAAATAAAAATTAAATAAATAAAATCATCACGGGCAGAGCCATTCTGCATAGCCCGACAGCAAAAAAAACACCGACGGCAGCAGCGACGACAAGCAGCGACGGTAGCAGCGACGACCGCAGCGACAGCGACGACCGCAGCGACAGCGACGACGGCGAATAAATATAAGAAATGTGAGTAGGCTTCTTGTCTCCGCCAATTAAAATCGAGCTCAGTCGCCATTACAGTGGGCATAGTTCTATTTGTCCCAAGTAAAATTAAAAATAAATAAAGTCGGGAATATTTTACCGAAGTTTAAGGAAATTAACTAATTTTATTTAATTAAAATTAAATTCAAAATAAATAAATCGGGGATATTTCCTCGAAACCTAAAAATTCCATACGTACAAAATAATACAGTGGACTCGTTTTTTCTTATTAAAACACTAATTAATAAATCAGGATTTAAAATTTTCAATTTATAAAAATCCAACTGTGAAGACGATACAGTTTTTAGAAAATTAACAACAAAAAAAAGACATTCTTGAAACTTCCGACCTTTACGCATATCAAATACTCTTACAGGAATTGGAGGTTGGGCGAACGATAAATCGTTCTACATTTTTCATTCTTTCAGCACTTGGAGGGTGGGAATAAAAACACAGATTTATGAGTAAGGAACTGTCAGACGAGGAAATTCCTTCAGACGAGGAAGTTCTCGAAGAATATAATAGAAGAATGGAGGCAAGACGAAACGCTCACTCTGAAGCGGGTCAGTCGACCAGCAGAGAAGCACAAGAACAGGTCTTGCTCATGCAGCAAGTCCAAATCACTGCCATGGAGGCGGCCATACAGGACGCACTTCAAAGGCAGCAAAAATTATTCGAGGATAGATTAGCCCTTGTCCAACAGGAGTTGGACTCATTGAGAGTTCGGGACAATAACCCAAAAATCAAAACATATACCGAAATTGAGCTTAAGCCAGGAGAGGTATTTTGCGACGAACCACTCGACATGGTGAAGTCGGTCCCAACATTTGATGGGAAGCAGGAAAATTACGTTGCCTGGAGACAAGCTGCCTGTGCAGCATATAAAGTTTTCGAAAACTATGAAGGCAGCAGCCGCCATTATCAGGCCGTGGGAATAATAAAAAATAAAATAACCGGCCCGGCAGCTGCCGCCCTATCTTCATTCAACACAGTGTTTAATTTCAATGCCATATTGGCACGTTTAGACTTCACATACGCGGACAAAACTCCGACGCATGTAATTAAGCAAGAATTAAGCTTGTCCAGACAGGGGGAACTGCCCCTTCTTAAATACTATGATGAAATTGAGCGCAAGTTAACACTTCTAACAAACAAAACCATCATGACCCATGACGCAGCCGCAGCGGCCGTCCTAAATGAGCAGCACAGGGAGGACGCCCTACACGCGTTTGTCTCTGGCTTGAAAAAATCATTGAAGATAGCAGTCTTCCCGGCACAGCCGCGAGATTTGCCGTCAGCATTAGCGCTAGCGCAAGAAGCTGAATTGAGCAACGAAAGAACCATCTTCGCAGCCAGCTTTGCTCGGCAGACAGAGGAAAAGTCGTTCAGACCAAACAACCAGCGACAAACGAGCTGGAGAAGTTATGAACAAAACCAAAATTCGGGGGCAATAAAAAAGAATCCTCACTTTGTCCGAACCCAGAGGGATAATAACCAAAGTGGTTCATCCCGGCAAAAACCGCGTAATAACGCAGACAATAAACAGCCAGCACCAGAGCCGATGGAAGTTGACACTTCCTCTCGGTTCAGGCAACCTACAACTTGGCAAAAAGGGCAGTCGAATCGATTCCCACAAAAGATAAACTTCTTGCCGGAACAAGAATCCGACAATGAGGACTACAACTCAGTCGCTCAAGCTTCTGCCACTGAGATAGAAGACGACCTAGAAGCAGAAGACTCCTGCAATTTTTTTAGGGTAAAGTCCCTGCTCCCCTATATTACCCGTAAGGTGGCAGGAAAAGAAATAAGAATATTATTGGATACGGGTACCTCTAAAAACTTTATTACTCCACTCCCGGGGCTGAAAGGCGTCGTGGAAGCGGAGAAACCTTTTACAGTAAAGTCAATCCATGGCTCTACTAAAATCGACAAAAAATGTCTAGTTTCGGTGTTCAACGTAAAGACACCCTTTTTTATCTTAAAGAACCTCAAAGACTTCGACGGTATTATCGGACTCGACTTGCTTAAACAAGTGAATGCGAAACTGGATTTTACCAACAATGTCTTGCGGACAAGTAACGGAAACGAAAGTATCCAGTTTACTAAAGCAAAAAACGTCAACTTCATTAAAATCGATGACGAGGACGTCCCCGTGGCAATTAAAGCCACTTTTGATAAAATGATTGTAAAAAATCATGGAGCCTTCGCCGACACAGACGAAGCTCTACCTTTTAATATAAACACTATTGCTACAATCAAAACTGACGGGGAGCCAGTATACTCCAAGTCATACCCTCACCCCATGGGTGTAACTGAATTCGTCAATGCAGAGGTTAAACAACTTCTCGCGGACGGCGTAATCAGACCATCCAGATCCCCATATAACAACCCTACGTGGGTCGTGGACAAAAAGGGCACAGACCAAAACGGGGTAAAAAAGAAGCGATTAGTCATCGACTTCAGAAAGCTAAACCAGAAAACCGTGGACGATAGATACCCTATCCCTACGATCTCGACAATACTGTCAAACATAGGCG
The DNA here is from genome assembly GCF_030179895.1 of Drosophila kikkawai. Classification (NCBI taxonomy): domain Eukaryota; kingdom Metazoa; phylum Arthropoda; class Insecta; order Diptera; family Drosophilidae; genus Drosophila; species Drosophila kikkawai. The sequence goes on along the minus strand of NW_027222475.1, from coordinate 22,798 downwards.
AGTCCCAATTTTTTACAACACTCGACCTAAAATCCGGATTCCACCAAATAGAATTGGCGGAAAGGGACAGAGAAAAAACTGCTTTCTCCATAAACAATGGCAAATACGAATTCTGTAGGTTGCCATTCGGACTAAAAAATGCCCCTAGCATTTTCCAAAGGGCCATTGATGACGTGCTAAGAGATGGAATCTCTAAAATATGCTACGTTTATGTAGATGACGTCATAATATTCTCCAAAACGAAAGAGGACCATGTAAAAGATGTAGATTGGGTACTCAATAAACTTTTGGAGGCAGGCATGAGGGTATCCCAAGAAAAGTCAAAGTTCTTTAAAAAGAGCGTTGAATACTTGGGATTCATCGTGTCACAGGGGGGGCTTAAAACATCACCTGAAAAGGTAAAAGCCATAAAGGAATTTCCCCCACCCAAATCGCTCTTCGACCTCAGGTCATTCCTAGGGTTAGCAAGCTACTACAGGTGCTTCATAAAAAACTTTGCGACAATCGCAAGACCCTTGACAAATATTCTGAAAGGGGAAAATGGAAAGGCCAGTAAATACCAGTCAAGAAAAATTGACATAAATTTAACAAATGAGCAAAGAGAATCTTTTGACAGACTGAGAGAAATCTTAGCATCAGAAGACGTTCTCCTCTCATACCCAGACTTTAAGAGGCCATTCGATCTAACGACGGATGCGTCAGGCTTTGGTCTAGGGGCAGTGCTATCTCAAGACGGCCGCCCAATCACCATGATATCACGCGCCCTGCGTGATTGCGAGAAAAATTATGCGACCAATGAGCGGGAACTCCTCGCTATTGTATGGGCATTAAAAAGTCTCCGAAATTACCTCTACGGAGTAAAAGGCTTGAAAATCTTCACTGACCATCAGCCACTAACCTTCGCCGTCTCCGATAAAAATCCTAATGCAAAGCTGAAACGCTGGAAAGGAATTATCGATGACCATGGCGCAACACTAGTTTACAAGCCAGGGAAGGAAAACCTCGTGGCGGACGCACTGTCCCGCCAGAACATAAACGCCCTCCAAGACGGGCAAGAATCTGACATAGAAACAGTACATAGCGAACAGTCGCTAACTTACACGATCGACTCAACCGACAATCCCGTAAACTGCTTCCGGAATCAAATAATAATTGAAGAAGGAAACGGTTTCTCGGTAGATACGTTCATCTTATTTAAGAGCAAAGTAAGGCACGTGATCAGAATACAAAATCGCGACAACCTACTAGAAGCCCTACAAGATGCTGTGAATGCGGAGGTAGTAAATGCAATACATTGCTCATTACCGATCCTAGCGTTCATTCAACATCAACTAGTTGAATTATTCCCTAGCACTTCCTTCAAGTATGCGAAGAGCTTTGTACAAGACATAACGGACGTAACAGAACAAAGGGAAATAACAGGTTGGCTGATAAGTCCCCGGTCTAACAAAGAAAAACACATTTTTTTGTCAAAATTCGTTATTATTATTTAACATAGTTCCCTTCAAGAGCGATACAACGATTATAAAGACCTTCCAATTTTTTGATACCATTTTGGTAGTACTCCTTCGGTTTTGCCTCAAAATAGGCCTCAGTTTCGGCGATCACCTCTTCATTGCAGCCAAATTTTTTCCCTGCGGGCATCCTTTTGAGGTCTGAGAAAAAGAAAAAGTCGCTGGGGGCCAGATCTGGAGAATACGGTGGGTGTGGAAGCAATTCGAAGCCCAATTCATGAATTTTTGCCATCGTTCTCAATGACTTGTGGCACGGTTGTTTTTGGTCAAATGTGAGCTCGCGCGGCACCCATTTTGCACAGAGCTTCCGCATATCCAAATGTTGATGAATGATATGACCAACACGTTCCTTTGATACTTTAAGGCCTATGCTATCTCGATCAACTTTATTTTACGGTCATTCAAAATCATTTTGTGGATTTTTTTGATGTTTTCGACGGTAACCACCTCTTTCGGGCGTCCACTGCGTTCACCGTCCTCCGTGCTCATTTCACCACGATTGAATTTTGCATACCAATCAATTATTGTTGATTTCCCTACGGCAGACTCCGGAAACTTATTATCAAGCCAAGTTTTCGCTTCCACTGTATTTTTTCCCTTCAGAAAACAGTATTTTATCAAAACACGAAATTCCTTTTTTTCAAATTTTTTCACAATAACAAAAGTTGCTTCACAAAAGACGCTCTATCTCACAAACTAATTGACTGACAGACGTCAAATTTTGAGACGAATCATTTAAAGGTTAGTACTATATAAAAATAATATGCATTCAATACTAGCGACGTCATCTATGTGTCAGACCGGGGACTTATCAGCCAACCTGTTAGTTGTAACAGAGCACAACAGGGCTCACCGAGCGGCACAGGAAAATGTTAAACAAATCCTGAGGGATTATTTCTTCCCGAAAATGCTGCGGTTAGCAACAGAAGTAACTGCAAACTGTAAAACCTGCTCCATGGCAAAATACAAACGCCATCCATCCAAGCAGGCAGTAGCGGTAACACCCATCCCTTCTTCGGTAGGAGAAATCCTACACATAGACATTTTCTCAACGGACGGGACACTTTTTCTTACCTGCGTCGATAAATTCTCAAAGTTCGCTACAGTGCAGAAGATCGCATCAAGGGCTATTGTGGATATTAAAGCTCCTCTACTACACATAATAAATTTTTTCCCCAAAACCAAAACAGTTTACTGTGACAATGAAAAGTCACTAAATTCAGAAACCATCAAGTCTTTTCTTTTGAACCATTTCAACATAACAGTCTCAAACGCTCCACCTCTGCATAGCACCTCAAATGGGCAGGTAGAGAGGTTTCATAGCACCCTGGCAGAAATAGCCAGATGCCTGAAGCTTGGAAGCAACCTAAACGATACGGTCGAACTAATTCTCCTTGCAACAAATAAATACAATAGCTCAATCCACTCGGTAACCAACAGGAAACCAATGGAGGTAATTCATTCGAAACCTGTAGAATTCGAGAGGGAAATTAACAGGAAAATCCAACAGGCGCAAGAAAGAAGCCTAGACCAGGTAAACAAAGACAGGACTTACAAAAACTATCAGGTCGGCGAGAAAGTTTTTTTGAAAACGAACAGACGACTAGGTAACAAGCTCTCACCACTTTGTTCAGAAGAGGTTGTTGAAGCGGACCTGGGGACAACGGTCCTAATTAAAGGGAGAGTGGTCCATAAGGACAACCTGCGTTAACCATCTTCGCTAGACTCTCCAACCTAATTTTCGCATTTTCTATACTTTTTAGGTTAATAAAGTACATCCTATTTCTGACACTAACGGCTGTTAGGACGGACGCGACTATAAGACTAAATGACTATACGAACGCAGACTACATACCAATAGAAGACGGTAACATCATAGTGTGGGAGTCCTATGGGTACTTACAGCACGCGACTAACATGACGTCATACGAAGACTACGCTGACCAGACGGAGACACTAACTAAGACATTCACTGACGACCACCGGATACCGGTAATAAAGACGGACCTCGGACATATTCGCAAGTTGGTAGTTACCCTTAAGTTCCACCATAGGGCTGCTAGGAGTCTCAACATACTCGGGACAGCCTTAAAGGTTGTTGCGGGCACTCCCGACTTCAATGATTGGGAGCAAGTAAAATTCAATCAGGAAACATTAATGAAAGCGGACGAGGGACAGACAGAGCTAAATATCAAGTTTCAAGAACGTCTAAACGAACTCGCTAACGCGATGAATCAAATCTAGAAATTCGAGTCAGATAAAGAAACACACCTTTTGGAAATCATCTTAGCAAAAAACAGAATCGTCATCACAGATTTGGAAAACATATTAATGGGCCTAACCCTAGCAAAGTTAAACATTGTAAGTCCAGCAATCCTTGATAACTCCGACATTGGCGAATTTAAAGACAAGCAGCCTATTAATGTTAGCTTAATAGAGTTATTAGAAGTATCTAGTATTAGTGTTTTCCAAACCCCAGACATCCTCCACTTCCTCATTAAATTCCCTAAACCTAAGTTTACATGTAAGCAAATTACGGTCTACCCGGTCCAGCACCATAATAAAATCTTGGACCTCGAGAAAGGAAACTTGGTCGCCGAATGCCCCGAACGAAACCTAAATATCGGACACTGCAAGACAACAGTCGGTGCCACCTTCTGCAAGGAGCTGCAAGACGACACGTGTGCTCAGCAACTGATATCTGGAACCGTTGCACATTGTTCCACACTGCCAGGCCACCTTGACCCGATTACCATGGTGGACCACGGCACTATCATTGTAAATGAGGCCAACGTGACTGTAACCGATGACCAAGGTCGGGACCAGAGAATAACCGGAACTTACTTGGTGACATTTTCGGACCGAGTGAGCCTCAACGGAACCTGGTACGTTAACCAGCTGGGGAACTCGATGAAGAAGCCCGCCGTATCAGCCATGACTGTGGTCAACGTCACGACACACCAAAATCGACTAAGTCTACCACTCCTCCACGCACTAAGCTTGACGAACCTCCAGCACATCGGAACACTTCGGGATAAGCTTACCATGGGCTCCTTCATTAACTACGCTTTCGCACTACTCGCCGCCCTTCTGCTGTGCTCCACTGTCTGGCTTGGATACTGCCATCTTAAAACCAATAGCCATGCAGTCTCTGGAATCCTTGGCGACGTAGAAGCTGAAGGTCACCGGGACGGCGACCACTTAAAAGGGGGAATAGTTAACACATCCATTTCCCATAAGGCAAATTCGCGGAGTTGCAGGCCGCATCCGGTGGCCAACACGCGCAACGGCGAATCTGGTGACCAAGCACTCCGAGGGCAATTGCCCGGAGTCCGTCGCCCGGCAACAAGTTGCTGACCCGGCACTTTACCAACGGTGCCGGGAACATTCGGGCGGCGCATGATCGACATGCGCCGGATACCAAGTGCTGACCAGGCATCTTGGCGGCAGCGCTGCGGCTACCCAAAGACTACAAGCCGCGGCCGCCGTAGACCTTTAGTTTAGTTTAGAATCATAACTCCACAGCCGTAGCTGTGCAATTTAATAAACCACTGTAACGATAATTTCATATCTTACCCTAGCGGGTCAAGATCAATAAATAGAATTGAAACCAAACTCGTCTCCTTTATTACCATTGCCTTCACAGGCGATCGGGAAACAGGTAGTAACCAATCTAAATATAATTTGCACTATTATCTGAGTTGTGAAATTTTTGTTTACAATTTTACAATTGAGCATGCAAATGTATTAGCCGTGTAAAAACTAATATAAATACAAATTCTGAAGTGGATACATGCATTATTAGCTGAGTTGTGAATTTTTTGTCTACAAATTTACAATTGAGTATGCAAATGTATTAGCCGTGTAAAAACTAATATAAATACTAAATCTGAAGTGGATACAGGCATTATTAGCTGAGTTGTGAATACAATTGAGTATGCAAATGTATTAGCCTTGTAAAAACTTAAATAAATACAAATCCTAAAGTGGATATATGCATTATTTTATTAGTACAAATTCTGCCGTGGATTCAGGCATTATTAGCTGAGTTGTGAACTTATTGTTTACAAATTTACAATTGAGTATGCAAATGTATTAGCCGTGTAAAAACTAATATAAGTACAAATTCTGAAGTGGATTTTGGCATTATTAGCTGATTTGTGAACTTTTTGTTTTTAAATTTACAATTGAGTATGCAAATGTATTAGCCGTGTAAAAACTAATATAAACACAAATTCTGAAGTGGATACATGCATTATTAGCTGAGCTGTGAACTTTTTGTCTACAAATTTACAATTGAGTATGCAAATGTATTAGCCGTGTAAAAACTAATATAAATACAAATTCTGAAGTGGATACATGAATTATTAGCGGAGTTGTGAACTTTTTGTTTACAAAATTTACAATTAAGTGCAAATGTATTAGCCATGTAAAAACTAATATAATTACAAATTCTGAATTGGATATATGCACTATTATCTGAGTTGTAAACTTTTTGTTTACAATTTTACAATTGAGCATGCAAATGTATTAGCCTTTTAAAAACTAATATAAATACAAATTCTCAAGTGGATACATGAAGTATTAGCTGAGTTGTGAACTTTTTGTTTACAAATTTACAATTGAGTATGCAAATGTATTAGCCATGTACAAACTAATATAATTACAAATTCTGAAGTGGATATATGCATTATCAGCTGAGATGTGAACTTTTTGTTTACAAATTTACAATTGAGTATGCAAATGTATTAGCCGTGTTAAAACTAATATAAGTACAAATTCTGACGTGGATACATGCATTATTAGCTGAGTTGTGAACTTTTTGTCTACAAATTTACAATTGAGTATGCAAATGTATAAGACGTGTAAAAACTAATATAAGTACAAATTCTGCCGTGAATACATGCATTATTAGCTGAGTTGTGAAATTTTTGTTTACAAATTTATACCTGAGTATGCAAATGTATTAACATTGTAAAAACTAATATAAACACAAATTCTGAAGTGGATACATGCATTATTAGCTGAGCTGTGAACTTTTTGTCTACAAATTTACAATTGAGTATGCAAATGTATTAGCCGTGTAAAAACTAATATAAATACAAATTCTGAAGTGGATACATGAATTATTAGCTGAGTTGTGAACTTTTTGTTTACAAATTTACAATTAAGTATGCAAATGTATTAGCCATGTAAAAACTAATATAATTACAAATTCTGAAGTGGATATATGCACTATTATCTGAGTTGTGAACTTTTTGTTTACAATTTTACAATTGAGCATGCAAATTAGGGATGTCGAAAATAGATCAAAATATCGATATTTTTTTTCTTAAAAAACATATTATTGGGCAAAAATAGGCGATATTGATATTTTTTTGAGATGATATTTCCGATATTTTTATATTTGGTCACTCTTAAGCCAAACATGAAAAAAGAGACGCGTGTGATTATGAGTGCGGGAAAAGAGTTTTATTCTGATTTCAATGGAATTACAGCGAAATGCACATTGTGCTTAAAGATAATTAAAAGTAGTGGGAATTCTTCCAACTTACTTTCCCACCTGAAAAACAAGCACCAAGATACTTTTTTAAAATGCTCAAAATGCAATGTGCTGGGATGTACAAACATATGTACATACATAAATTTCTATGTGTGCGTTCTTTTCCGCGAAATTTACCGGTGTATGTCGTTTTACACATGTATGTATGTATGCAAGTTTGTGCGTGTTTTCCAGATCTTTTAAAATCAAAATGCGCAGGCATATGGACATGTCTATACACTCACAAACTTGCATACATACATGTGTAAACAGACATATAATGTAAATTTTAGCGGGAAAGAATGCACATACACACAGAAATTTATGTACATCCTAGCTTATACATACATTAGTGACAACTTAATTTTTGTTATGACAGACCAGCATGTAACCGAACGAGTTTTTTTTAAATCATTAAAAACTGATTTTTGTTAAATAAAACCACTTATTGGTCTATACCATATCCTTCAAAATGTTGTTATTATTTTTCTATACCAAGGATCGTAAATAAGAGTTGCTTGAGAGCGGGTATAATATTTGCATTTTAAGTTCGACGATTTTTATTCACAATTTAAATTCAAAACAGTCTATTATTGGTCAAATGGCCCTTATTTGATGTTAATGATTAATGAAATCAAATATAACGATTTTTAGGTTCAAAATCTACCCAAATTTTCAGAAACAGGAAATCTTTATCCAAGTTTTGCTAAAAATAAAAAAATTTCAAAAAAAATCAATATATCGATATTTTTTTATGATATTTTCAAATATCATCGAGTGATATTTTTTTAACAGCAAATATCATCAATACGATATTTTTTTAAAAAACAACAACCCTAATGCAAATGTATTAGCCGTGTAAAAACTAATATAAATACAAATTCTGAAGTGGATACATGCATTATTAGCTGAGTTGTGAACTTTTTGTTTACAAATTTACAATTGAGTATGCAAATGTATTAGCCGTGTAAAAACTAATATAAGTACAAATTCTGAAGTGGATTTAGGCATTATTAGCTGATTTGTGAACTTTTTGTTTTTAAATTTACAATTGAGTATGCAAATGTATTAGCCGTGTAAAAACTAATATAAACACAAGTTCTGAAGTGGATACATGCATTATTAGCTGAGCTGTGAACTTTTTGTCTACAAATTTACAATTGAGTATGCAAATGTATTAGCCATGTAAAAACTAATATAAATACAAAGTCTGAAGTGGATACATGAATTATTAGCTGAGTTGTGAACTTTTTGTTTACAAATTTACAATTAAGTATGCAAATGTATTAGCCATGTAAAAACTAATATAATTACAAATTCTGAAGTGGATACATGCATTATTAGCTGAGCTGTGAACTTTTTGTCTACAAATTTACAATTGAGTATGCAAATGTATTAGCCGTGTAAAAACTAATATAAACACAAGTTCTGAAGTGGATACATGCATTATTAGCTGAGCTGTGAACTTTTTGTCTACAAATTTACAATTGAGTATGCAAATGTATTAGCCATGTAAAAACTAATATAAATACAAAGTCTGAAGTGGATACATGAATTATTAGCTGAGTTGTGAACTTTTTGTTTACAAATTTACAATTAAGTATGCAAATGTATTAGCCATGTAAAAACTAATATAATTACAAATTCTGAAGTGGATATATGCACTATTATCTGAGTTGTAAACTTTTTGTTTACAATTTTACAATTGAGCATTCAAATGTATTAGCCGTGTAAAAAGTAATATAAATACAAATTCTGAAGTGGATACATGAATTATTAGCTGAGTTGTGAACTTTTTGTTTACAAATTTACAATTGAGTATGCAAATGTATTAGCCTTGTAAAAACTAATATAAATTCAAATTCTGAAGTGGATTCAGGCATTATTAGCTGAGTTGTGAAATTTTTGTTTACAAATTTATACCTGAGTATGCAAATTTATTAACATTGTAAAAACTAATATAAATACAAATTCTGAAGTGGATTAAGGCATTATTATCTGAGTTGTGAACTTTTTGTTTACTGTTCGAATTAAGCGCCTCATCCAAAGTACCACTCTGGTAACTCCATCTGAGGACCGTTTTGGCCAGCATATTATCCTCAACTGGCCACACTTTTGATTTCAGTCTTGCGCGGCGTGGATTCAAGAGCAGTCGATCTTGCGTGCCATTCTTTTGTTCTCCATTCAATATATAATAAACTTATGTATATGTATTAATCCGAAACGGCTAAAGTCTACTTATTTAATCCGGATACTCATGCACCTGCGTTGGGGGGAAAATCCCAACAGGTTATGGGCCCAGGACGCGTAGTATCGAAGACAGAAAATTAAATAAGTGCGAAAGGAGAGACACGAGAGACGCTGTGAAAAATGGCGGGTACATACATGCGCATCGAACCGCTAAACGCGGAGAACTACGATACATGGAAGTTGCAAATGTGTGCTATACTTGTGAAGAATGATTTATGGCCATACGTGAACGGTACGAAAAAGTGTCCCACTAATGAAAGTGATCTCGCAGAATGGACCATTAAAGACGAGAAAGCTCGAGCAGATATACTTTTGGCGATAAGTACATCCGAGTTAGGTTTGATCGAGGATTGCACCAGATCCAGAGATTATTGGTTGAAATTGCAAACCACATTTCAATCAAAAGGGCCAGTGCGAAAGGCCAGCTTGTTAAAGCGTGTAGCATTGTCGCGAATGAGTGAGGGGGACGACGCCCGCCTTCACATCAACGGTTTCTTCGATGCGGTGAAGAAATTAAAAGAGATCGGAGTGACAATTGGAGACGATTTGCTCGCGATTCTCTTGCTATACAGCTTGCCCGACTCATACGAGACATTTAGGTGTGCGATCGAGACACGTGACGACTTGCCAAGTCCAGACGTGCTCCGTGTTAAAATATTAGAGGAATCGGAGGCAAGAAAATCGAAAAGTGACCGCGAAGAACAAAGTGCTTTGTACGCGAACAAAAAGAAAACAGCTAAAGAAGGCAAGCCTCAAAAGGAGAGCAGAAAATGCTTCGTGTGCAACAAGGTAGGACATATAGCGCGAAATTGTCGAGTGAAGCCGAAAGAGAGCAGCTATAGTGCGAAAAACGAGGATCGCGAAACCAACGGAAATCGGTACAAAAAGGAGATGACGATGAACGTGAATGAACACGCATTCATAGCCGAAGGGCGTAATGACATGTGGTGTCTGGACAGCGGTTGCTCGGCACATATGAGTTCCAATAAGAATCTGTTCGGTGAAATAAAAAGCATTGAAAAAACATTGCATTTGGCCGACAGCAACACAACGAAGGTTAATGGTGTTGGTGACGTGAAGATAGACATTAAAGGAAAGGGGAATGAGAAGATCACCCTTAAAGAAGTGCTATTTGTGTCGGATCTTCGTCAGAATTTGCTTTCTGTTTCAAAAATAACGGAAAAAGGTTACGAAGTGCGTTTTCGTAAGGAAGAAGCGATAATTATGAAAAATAATAATGAAGTTTGGCTTCGAGCAAAGAAGTACGGAAATTTGTATTATTTGAATACCGAAAAGAATGAAGCAAACAAAGTGAACGAAGAGCAAAGCGAAATAGAAACATGGCATCGTCGGATGGGCCATCTAAACGAAAAAGACTTAAAGAGAATGGCGTTGTGTGGAAAAGTTCACGGAATGAAGCTAAAAGAAAATGACAAACTACCGCAGTGTGAAATTTGCATCAGCGAAAAGCAAACGGCAAATACGTATAAAAGTGCTACGGAAAAGAGATCGCAGAAAACTCTAGAAATTGTGCACAGTGACGTGTGTGGACCGATGCGTACACAGCCAAAAAGCGGATGCAAGTACTTCGTTACATTTATCGATGACTATTCGCGATATAGCTCGGTATATTTCTTAAAGCAAAAGTCGGACGTATTAAACGCGTTTAAATCGTTCAAAGCCTTAGCAGAAAATGTAACAGGTAACAAACAAGCAGGTAACGACGAATTCCTGCGACAAAGCGGAATTAGCAGACGTCTGTCAGCGCCACATACTCCTCAACAAAACGGCGTGGCAGAGCGGCAGAACCGCACTTTGGTAGAAATGGCCAGGTGCATGATGAAGCAAGCGGGGGCTCCTCCGTCATTTTGGGCAGAAGCTATTAGCACGGCTTCCTATCTCCGTAACCGGTGCCCAACGAAGGCTCTATTTGGGGAGCTACCCTACACCTATTGGACAGGTAAAGTTCCCACGGTAATGTATTTACGTACATTTGGAACGAAGGCGTATGCATTAATAAAAGGCACGAATAAGGGAAAGTTTGAGTCACGATCTGAGGAATGCATACTGGTAGGATACGCTGCAGAGTCGAAAGCGTATCGCCTTTATTCTCCTCAGAGGAGATCCATCGTGGTGAGCAATGATGTAAAGTTTATGAATACATCAGGGTTCAAGAGTAAATATGAAGAATTTTACGAGAACGAACCTGAGGGAGAATTGTCTATTCAGATGACTGATAATTTACCGGACGAACAAGTAGAACCCTCTAGCAGCAGTGAAGTAGAAGAAGAGACTCCTGTTATGGAGAAAAGGGGCAGAGGACGCCCAAAATTGCTGAGAACCGGACAGCGTGGGAGGCCACGTAAGATGTATCAGCAAAGACAGGAAGATGAAACTCCCAACAATGATCCCGCAGAAAATGACACATCGATTGATGACGAATTTGAGGACTGCGAATTGGCATTCTTAGCAGTAACAGGGGATCCTTTAACATTAGAAGAAGCATTTAAATCCAAAGAAGCAGTTCATTGGAAACGCGCAGTGGAAGACGAGTTTATGGCCCAAGTCTTCAACAAAACTTGGGAGATAACAGAACGCCCGGAAAAACGCAAAGTAATTGGAAACAAGATGGTATTCCAAACGAAAGATGACGGCAGCAGCTTGGGAAAAAAGAAAGCCCGTTTGGTTGCCAAGGGGTATGCTCAGAAACCTGGAGAAGATTTCTTTGAGTCCTACTCACCTGTAGCGCGATTTACATCAGTGCGACTATTGGTTGCTCTATCAGCAGAATTTCAGATGGAAATTCACCAAATGGACGTCGTCACTGCCTACCTCAACGGTGAGCTAGAGGAGCAGGTATTCATGGATATACCTGAGGGTTTCAGCGAGTTCATGGAGCAGCTGGAATCAGACGCGAAAATCGGATCAAAGCAGGAGTTAGCATCGACAGATTTTAGAAAGGCAGCATGTTTTTGGAGAAAATCCTTAAAACAAATGAGAGATCCTGTTTGTTTACTACGAAAGGCACTCTACGGACTTCGTCAATCAGGACTTCGTTGGTATTGCAAGCTTACAGAGAAGCTTAAGGAAATCGGACTTAACCCAACTGAGCAAGATCCATGCCTGTTTGTCAAGCAAGGAGACGGAAAGTTTCTACTTGTCACCATATATGTTGATGATTTGCTTTTGGCATCAAATTATCCTAATTGGCTGCTTGAAACCAAAGCTCACTTGGGAGCATCATTCAAGATGAAGGATTTTGGACCTGTCAAAACGTGCTTGGGAATCGAGTTCAAACAGAATGCGAGGCAGCAGACAGTCTTCATGAGCCAAGAGAAGTACATCGACGCTATCCTTCGAAAATACGGCATGGAAGACTGCAAGCCGGCTATCACCCCGATCGAGTCCAAATCAGCACTGAAGCGACCAGAGAACCCAGACGAGGAGGAGATGAAACGGTATCCTTATCAAAGCTTAATTGGTTCTCTTATGTTTCTTGCATTTTCTACGCGACCAGATATCGCGTTTGCAGTGAATTTCCTGAGTCAGTTCAACTCCAACTACTCAGCCGAGCACTGGAAGGCGTCGAAGCGTATCCTACGGTACTTAAAGGGTACGAAGATGCTTGGGTTACTCTTCAAGAAGACTGGAGATGACCTTTACGGCCTCGTGGATGCGGATTGGGGGTCCAACCTATCCGACCGTCGCTCTTATTCAGGGCAAGCGTTCATCCTGGCAGGCGCTTCCATATCCTGGGAGGCGCGTAAGCAGCGTACCGTGGCTTTGTCGAGTACTGAGTCAGAGTACTTGGCGATGTCGGAAGCCGTTAAGGAGGCGCTGTATTTGAAGGCTCTCATTAACCGGATCGGATCGACCTGTGATTCTGTCCGAATTTTCAACGACAACCAGAGCGCACAACAACTGGTGAAGGGGTTCGGCTTCCATCCTCGGACTAAACACATTGATGTCCGACACCACTTCATACAAGAGAAGGAGAAGAGTGGTGATATCACGGTGGCGTACATGCCGACTGAGAAGATGCCCGCTGATGTCCTCACCAAAGGATTATGCAGTAGCAAGCATAATAATTGTATTCTTTCTTTGGGCATAACTAATATATAGTATAGGATTGCTACTTTGAGGGGGTGTGTTCGAATTAAGCGCCTCATCCAAAGTACCAATCTGGTAACTCCATCTGAGGACCGTTTTGGCCAGCATATTATCCTCAACTGGCCACACTTTTGATTTCAGTCTTGCGCGGCGTGGATTCAAGAGCAGTCGATCTTGCGTGCCATTCTTTTGTTCTCCATTCAATATATAATAAACTTATGTATATGTATTAAGCCGAAACGGCTAAAGTCTACTTATTTAATCCGGATACTCATGCACCTGCGTTGGGGGGAAAATCCCAACATTTACAAATTTACAATTGAGTATGCAAATGTATAAGCAGTGTAAAAACTAATATAAGTACATATTCTGACGTGGATACATGCACTATTATCTGACTTGTAAACTTTTTGTTTACATTTTTGCAATTGAGCATGCAAATGTATTAGCCGTGTAAAAACTAATATAAATACAAATTCTGAAGTGAATGCATTATTAGCTGAGTTGTGAACTTTTTGTTTACAAATTTACAATTGAGTATGCAAATGTATTAGCCATGTAAAAACAAATATAATTACAAATTCTGAAGTGGATATATGCATTATTATCTGTGTTGTGAACTTTTTGTTTACAATTTTACAATTGAGTATGCAAATGAATTAGCCATGTAAAAACTAATATAAATACAAATTCTGAAGTGGATACAGGCATTATTAGCTGATCTGTGAACTTTTTGTTTACAAATTTACAATTGAGTATGCAAATGTATTAGCCTTGTAAAAACGAATATAAATACAAATTCTGAAAAGGATACATGCATTATTAGCTGAGCTGTGAACTTTTTGTTTACGAATTTACAATTGAGTATGCAAATGTATTAGCCGTGTTAAAACTAATATAAGTACAAATTCTGACGTGGCTACATGCATTATTAGCTGAGTTGTGAACTTTTTGTTTACAAATTTACAATTGAGTATGCAAATGTATTAGCCATGTAAAATCTAATATAAGTACAAATTCTGCCGTTAATACATTCATTATTAGCTGAGTTGTGAATACAAATTCTGAAGTGGATATATGCACTATTATCTGAGTTGTGAACTTTTTGTTTACAATTTTACAATTGAGCATGCAAATGTATTAGCCGTGTAAAAACTAATATAAATACAAATTCTGAAGTGAATGCATTATTAGCTGAGTTTTGTACTTTTTGTTTACAAATTTACAATGGAGTATGCAAATGTATTAGCCTTGTAAAAACTAATATAAATACAAATTCTGAAGTGGATACAGGCAATATTAGCTAAGCTGTGAACTTTTTGTCCACAGATTTACAATTGAGTATGCAAATGTATTAGCCATGTAAAAATTAATATAAATACAAATTCTGAAGTGGATATATGCATTATTATTATCTGAGTTGTGAAGGTTTTGTTTACAAATTTTATTATTAGCTGAGATGTGAACTTTTTGTTTACAAATTTACAATTGAGTATGCAAATGTATAAGCCGTGTAAAAACTAATATAAGTACAAGTTCTGCCGTGGATACATGCATTATAAGCTGAGCTGTGAATTTTTTGTCTACAAATTTACAATTGAGTATGCAAATGTATTAGCCGTGTAAAAACTAATATAAATACTAAATCTGAAGTGGGTGGTAAGGGTGCGACAATCCAAGGCAAAGTCAACAGGGCAACTGTTGATGAATATTCCTTGGCTCAAATGTAACACCAAGTCGACTCGCAGGTGAATATCAGTCTGATAGACACCACCTTCTCTTCGGAGAAGGTCCTCCGCGTGGTACCTCCTGGAAACGTACTACGGTACGGCCAATGCGAGCGGCACCTCTTGTGAATCCCGCACCCAATAATCCTCTGACTCCCAATCCCTACCAAGACATGGGCAAGCCTTGAAACTGCCTCCCCTCAAGTCAGGCGTGTAAAGCGACCCGTGCCCACTGACTATAAGGTTCGCAGCTGAGGGGTAAACCAGCTGTGTTAGAACGGAGCCTTCCTAGGGCCGGGCAACCCTAGGTCGGAACGAGCCTTGCCGTGGCTTAGGGGCGAAGCCACGGTCGACCTAACTTCAATGCCCCAAACCCCTCGGGCCCGCCGCGCTCGCCCTGTCGAGCAACGCGGGCGTTTATGAACATGGACACAACAAAAAAATCCGCTTCGGACCTCGTGGGAGAGGTAAAACCCCAAAAACCAGCAACAGATAGTGAATTGGACGAGGAGGAGCTACTGCGCTCGGATGATGAGACTCTGGCTCCGTCCATTTCAGAGGGAAATGCTAAGACAAGCACACCTCAAGCGGCACAACCAACAACAAGCAAAGCAGCGGCAAGCCAAGCCAAAGCGACAGGCGAACACGGGAAGTCAAAACCGTGGACCCACCAACAAAGAAAGGCGCAAGCTAGCAAGGCCCATTTCATCCTCGCTAAAATAGCAAGGAACGAAAAGGAGGGCAAAGCCGATCCGCGCGACCTGGCAGACAAAGCCAGGTACCTCGCAGTGATCGAGGAATATGAGCGATTCGAAAAGGAGCACCCAGAAACGCTTTTGCCTCCCCAAACGAAGCGTAACCGCTCACAAGAAGTGAGTGAGAGCGCTCCGAAGAGAGCCAAAGACGCGAAGGGCGCCCCAAGACCGACAACTTTTGTCAAGACGGCGAAGAAATTCAGCGAGGTGGCCCGAGATAGCCTCGCGATGGCACTTGTTGATGAGCTCAACGACGACGGACGCCTTCTGATGGAGAAATGGGAGGAGGTCGAGACCCAGTTGGCAGAGATGGTAACTGACAAACTACTGTCCGAGCCAACGGGCCAGTCACCCTCCTTTGACTCCTCGGACATGGTTAGGGGGCACCGGGTGATCAGATGCGACGACGAGTTCTCGAGGGACTTCCTGGCGGATTGCGTTGCCAGACTAGGCAAGGCATGGAAGGGGATTAGCATTAAGCTGGTCCCCGCCAGGGACATCCCAAGGAGACCCAGAGCTCGCATCTGGTTACCCAAGGGGCTGTCTAGCCATGAAAGGGTGATCAAGACTCTGCGAGCAATGAACAAGGGAGTCGACATGGAGGACTGGGCCATTCTCAAAGCCGAACGAGAGATGAAGACCAGCCAGCCATATCTGTTCCTCATCAATCAGCGCTGCCTAGAACAGCTGAAGGCAGCTGACAACAAGGTCCGGTACGGCATCAGGAAAGCCAAGGTGAAGGTCTTCCTGGACGAACCGGACGATATACTAGAAGACGAAGTCGAGGACGCCAACAAGCTGCTGGACGACTTGGCGATCGACGACAGCTCCCCCAACACCACCCCAATCTAATGCCGACGGTCGTTCAGATAAACCTGAAGCGCAGCTCCCACGCTTCAGCTAATCTGGGGGTCCTTCTCCGGGAGAAGGACATCGACATCGGCCTTATACAAGAGCCATGGACTAGAGACGGACGAATCTCTGGCATGGCCATAAAGGGATACACAACACTATACACAAACTCGACAGGTAGGCCGAGGGCGGGTATAATCGTTAAAAACAATCTTAATGCTCTTCTTTACCCCAACCTCAGCAACTTAGATCTAGCAGTGGCAAGATTCAAGGCGGCGGATGGGACAGCCATACTAATAGCCTCCGGATACATGGCCCACGACGAACCTGCACCACCTGAAGCGTTCAATAGGGTGATGCAGTGGGCCGAGGAGACTAAGACGACGCTCATCCTCGGGTGCGATGCCAACGCAAGGCACACACTGTGGGGAAGTAAGGAGACAAACGAAAGGGGTGAGTCTCTCTTCGATAGTATTATATGTCGTGACGTCACTATTTGTAACAAGGGAAACACGCCCACCTTCATCTTTCCAAGTACGGAAGGATTTCAAGGCTGGGAAGTCCTAGACATAACCCTCCAAATGGAGCATAGCGATTATAAGGTAAGAAACTGGAGAGTCTCTACACAAGATTCGTTTTCAGACCACAGATACATATTCTTCGAACTCGTGATGCCGATATGCGAAACGGCGCCGAAGCGAAACCCTCGTAACACTGACTGGGACAAATACGGAAAGATTGTACAGTCAAAGGTCAAAGACAGAAGGATCAAGACTCGATCCACCCCGGAGAGAATAGACAAGGAAGTAGAGGACTTCACAAATATCCTGAACAAAGCCTACAAAGAGTCATGCAGACTAACATACTCAAAGAAGACATACCCTCCATGGTGGAACAAAGAGCTAAGCGAGCTCAGAAAGAAAGTTCGAAAAGCCTTCAACACAAGTTACGGAACCAAAGACTGGCAGCCGTACAAAGCAATACACAAAGAATACAAAAAGGCAATCTACGTAGCCAAGAAGGAATCTTGGAGCAGCTACTGCGAATCGCTTGAAGGAGTCAAAGATACGGCGAGGCTAAGTAAAATCCTATCGAGAGGACACACAAGCCCCACGCTCATAAATAAACCCGACGGGACAGGAAGTACGTCGGCTGAAGAGTCACTGGAAATTCTGCTGAATACGCATTTCCCAGGAAACCAAAAAGAAGAACCTAGAATACTGGAAAGCCAGGGGGCAGACCAGCAGCTACAAGTAGAAGAGATCATCACCATGGAAAGAATCCATTGGGCGATAGATTCCTTCGACAAATACAAAAGCCCGGGTCCAGATGGAGTAATACCGGCAATGCTACAAACAACGAAAGCAAGCACGGGAAAATGGCTGCAAGCAATCTTCCAGGCATGCATTAAAACAGCACACATACCACTTCCATGGAAGGAAGCGAGGGTAGTCTTCATACCAAAACCAGGAAGAAGGGGACACATCCAAGCCAAGGATTATAGGCCGATAAGCCTTACCTCCTTCCTAATGAAAACACTGGAACGGATCATTGATATCCACATCAGAGAAAGAACGGAGAAAAACCTTTCCAATGCGCAACATGCGTACAGGAAAGGCAGATCCACGGAAACAGCATTACACGAGGTAGTGCGATACATAGAAAAGGCCCTACTTTTCAAAAACTACGCCATGGCCACCTTTCTGGACATAGAAGGAGCCTTTAATAACGTCAATGCGGATTCCATCCTGAGTTCCCTCAACGGTATAGGAGTAGAGGGAGGCATCAGAGCATGGATTGGCGCAATGCTGACGAGCAGGAGGATAACAGCCGAACTGAGTGGCACTCATCACACAAGATTTGTGAAGAGGGGCACACCTCAGGGGGGAGTCCTGTCCCCACTGCTCTGGCTGATAAACATGGACGACATACTAAGAACACTAAATAGCGAAGGAGTAAAAGTAGTAGCATACGCAGACGACGTAGTTCTACTCACTTCAGGACCATTCCCCGACGTCATCAGCGAACTAATGACAAGGGCACTCACGAAACTCAATACATGGGCAAAAGCCTGCGGATTGGGCATAAATCCAAGTAAAACGGAACTAATGCTCTTCACTAGAAGAACTAAGATCCCCAGCTTTACAAAGCCAAAGATAGATGGCATAGAACTAGAGATATCACAGCAGGCAAAGTATCTGGGAGTGATACTGGATGCGAAACTGTCATGGAAACAAAACATCAACGAGAGAGTCAAGAAAGCAAGCATAGCATTCTATTCCTGCAGGAAGATGTTCGGAAAGAACTGGGGCATCCACCCCAGGATAATAATATGGCTTTACACAGCGGTGGTAAGACCCATACTCACATACGGAGCACTAGTATGGTGGCCAGCATTAACTAGGGCATACAACGTACAGAAACTAAGAAGGATACAGAGATCGGCATGCGCAGGAGCCACAGGAGCACTGAGATCATGCCCCGCGGCGGCGCTGAACGCCATCCTGAACATGATACCGATAGAGCATTTCATCAGGAACACTGCAGCACAAGGTGCGGTACGACTTAAGGCTAGCCAAAGCTGGAAAGACTACCACACCGGGCACTGCAGGATTCTGAACGAGATAAACTATCGGACGACAGTAGACACAGACTACATGACAACCGAACTGCGATTCGGTAACACTTACACTCTATATACCCTACAAGGGAAGACTGGAAGAGAGGGAGAGTAACCGAACCGGACGAAGTATCACTCTACACCGACGGCTCAAAGATGAGCGACGGAGTAGGGGCCGGAATCTACGCCGAGAGCTGGAAGGTGGAGGAATACTTCCACCTCCCAGAGTCAACGACGGTTTTCCAGGCGGAGGTTCTCGCGATACTGAAAGCTGCCGAACTTTCGCTAGACCGAGGCCTCCGGAATACCAAGGTGAGGATATACTCAGACAGCCAGGCGGCGATCAAATCCCTCGCACAAGCACGGACGAATTCAAAACTAGTGGCCAAATGTAAAGGGGCACTAAACAGACTAGCAGAAGACAACAGGGTACAAATAGCCTGGGTACCCGGACACAATGACATAGACGGAAACGAGAAAGCAGACGAGCTGGCCAGAAAAGGGTCAGAAGAACACTCATCAACAACAGACATACAGATCTCCCTGAACTCAGTCCAGACGGAAATTCATGACTATTTCAAAAAACTAGCCAGCAAGGAATGGTAGACGAAGGCAGAGCACAGAAGATCGAAACTATGCTGGCCAGAATTCAATAGGAAGAGAACCGCAGAACTGATCTCCAAGAGCAAAAAGGACATCAGGAGGATAGCGGCAACCATCACCGGCCACTGGCCAATAGGCACGCAAGCCTGCAAGATGGGTCTACCCTACAACCCACAATGCAGAAGCTGCAAGGAACCAAGCGAGCAGGAGACACCAGAGCACCTGTTGTGCCACTGCCCGGCACTCAACAGACAAAGAGCCCGACACTTCGGAGCACACCAACTCGAGTCACTAGGAGATGTTGGGAGGCAGCCAGTAGCGGCCATCCTAGCTTACCTGAATGACACGGGTTGGTACTAAGAAGGGCGCAGACAACAGCAAATCGAGGGTGTGGATCAAAACGGAGCTCTGCTACAATTGGAGGCGGCCAGGGCTGCCTCACCACTTTACCTACCTACCTACCTAAATCTGAAGTGGATACAGGCATTATTAGCTGAGTTGTGAACTTTTTGTTTACAAATTTACAATTGAGTATGCAAATGTATTAGCCATGTAAAAACTAATATAATTACAAATTCTGAAGTGGATATATGCATTATTAGCTGAGATGTGAACTTTTTGTTTACAAATTTACAATTGAGTATGCAAATGTATTAGCCGTGTTAAAACTAATATAAGTACATGCATTATTAGCTGAGTTGTGAACTTTTTGTTTACAAATTTACAATTGAGTATGCAAATGTATTAGCCATGTAAAAACTAATATAATTTCAAATTCTGAAGTGGATATATGCACTATTATCTGAGTTGTGAACTTTTTGTTTACAATTTTACAATTGAGCATGCAAATGTATTAGCCGTGTAAAAACTAATATAAATACAAATTCTGAAGTGGATACATACATTATTAGCTGAGTTGTGAACTTTTTGTTTACAAATTTACAATTGAGTATGCAAATGTATTAGCCTTGTAAAAACTAATATAAATACAAATTCTGAAGTGGATTCAGGCATTATTATCTGAGTTGTGAACTTTTTGTTTACAAATTTACAATTGAGTATGCAAATGTAAAAGCCGTGTAAAAACTAATATAAGTACATATTCTGCCGTGGATACATGCACTATTATCTGAGTTGTAAACTTTTTGTTTACAATTTTACAATTGAGCATGCAAATGTATTAGCCTTGTAAAAACTAATATAAATACAAAATACAGGCATTATTAGCTGCGCTGTGAACTTTTTGTTTACAAATTTACAATTGAGTATGCAAATGTATTAGCCATGTAAAAACTAATATAATTACAAATTCTGAAGTGGATATATGCACTATTATCTGAGTTGTGAACTTTTTTTTTACAATTTTACAATTGAGCATGCAAATGTATTAGCCGTATAAAAACTAATATAAATACAAATTCTGAAGTGAATGAATTATTAGCTGAGTTGTGAACTTTTTGTTTACAAATTTACAATTGAGTATGCAAATGTATTAGCCTTGTAAAAACTAATATAAATACAAAATACAGGCATTATTAGCTGCGCTGTGAATTTTTTGTTTACAAATTTACAATTGAGTATGCAAATGTATTAGCCATTTAAAAACTAATATAATTACAAATTCTGAAGTGGATATATGCACTATTATCTGAGTTGTGAACTTTTTTTTTACAATTTTTCAATTGAGCATGCAAATGTATAGCCGTGTAAAAAGTAATATAAATACAAATTCTGAAGTGAATGCATTATTAGCTGAGTTGTGAACTTTTTGTTTACAATTTTACAATTGAGCATGCAAATGTATTAGCCGTGTAAAAACTAATATAAATACAAATTCTGAAGTGGATACATGCATTATTAGCTGAGTTGTGAACTTTTTGTTTACAAATTTACAATTGAGTATGCAAATGAATTAGCCTTGTAAAAACTAATATAAATACAAATTCTGAAGTGGATTCAGGCATTATTAGCTGAGTTGTGAAATTTTTGTTTACAAATTTATACCTGAGTATGCAAATGTATTAACAGTGTAAAAACTAATATAAATACAAATTCTGAAGTGGATACATGCATTATTAGCTGAGTTGTGAACTTTTTGTTTACAAATTTACAATTGAGTATGCAAATGTATTAGCCTTGTAAAAACTAATATAAATACAAATTCTGAAGTGGATTCAGGCATTATTATCTGAGCTGTGAACTTTTTGTCTACAAATTTACAATTGAGTATGCAAATGTATTAGCCGTGTAAAAACTAATATAAATACAAATTCTGCCGTGGATACATGCACTATTATCTGAGTTGTAAACTTTTTGTTTACAATTTTACAATTGAGCATGCAAATGTATTAGCCTTGTAAAAACTAATATAAATACAAAATACAGGCATTATTAGCTGCGCTGTGAATTTTTTGTTTACAAATTTACAATTGTGTATGCAAATGTATTAGCCATGTAAAAACTAATATAATTACAAATTCTGAAGTGGATATATGCACTATTATCTGAGTTGTGAACTTTTTTTTTACAATTTTACAATTGAGCATGCAAATGTATTAGCCGTGTAAAAACTAATATAAATACAAATTCTGAAGTAAATGCATTATTAGCTGAGTTGTGAACTTTTTGTTTACAAATTTACAATTGAGTATGCAAATGTATTAGCCGTGTAAAAACTAAAATAAGTACAAATTCTGAAGTGGATTCAGGCATTATAAGCTGATTTGTGAACTTTTTGTTTTTAAATTTACAATTGAGTATGCAAATGTATTAGCCGTGTAAAAACTAATATAAACACAAATTCTGAAGTGGATACATGCATTATT